>NW_015644642.1:262632-271981 GCF_001515625.1 Sinocyclocheilus rhinocerous | reverse complement strand
ATGGCACCCCAAATCATCACTGACTTCAGAAACTTCACACTGGACCTCAAGCAGCTTGGATTCTGTGACTCTCCACATTTCCTCTAGAGTCTAGACTCTGGGACCTTGATTTCCAAATGAAATGCAAAATTTACTTTCATCTGAAAAGAGGACTGTGGACCACTGAGCAAGAGTCCAGTTCTTTTTCTCCTTAGCCCAGGTGAGACGCTTCTTACTTTGTTTCTGGCTCAGGAGTGGCTTGGTTCTAGGAATTTGACCGCTGTAGCCCATTTCCTGAAGACGTCTGTGTGTGGTGACTCTTGATGCGCTGACTCCGGCTCCAGTCCACTCCTTGTGAAGCTCTCCCATGTTCTTGAATCGGCTTTTCCTGACAATCTACCCAAGGTTGCGGTCATCCCTGTTGCTTGTGCACCTTTTCCTACCACACTTTTTGGTTCCAGTCAACTTTCTATTACTACAGTGGTTCTCAAAGTGTGGGCCGTGCCCGCCAGGGGGGGCGTGGGCCATCAGCAGAAAAAGAAAATGAATAAAACCGTAAACAGCCAAAGGATGTAACTTAGAATGGGAGATGGATCGGTTTGTGAAAGGGAAGAGAAAAGCCATAGATGAAGTCGCACAGACCCAGGCAGGTGCTGGCTAATTCAAAAGCTAAATGAATTATGTGAGACTATATTTTTATCTATACATTTTAACTATAGATTTAATTCCCAGCTTCCTTTCGAGAAAATATGACGAGGCATATCTTGCCAGATTTTTTTATAGGTTTAAAGGGGGGCGCGACCAAAAAAGTTTGAAAACCACTGTATTAATATATTTCGATACAGCACTCTGTGAACAGCCAGCCCTTTCAGCGATGAGGGTGTCGATGATCGTCTTCTGGACAACTGTCAAGTCAGTAGTCTTCCCCATAATTGTGGTTGCATGTTCTAAACTAGCCCAGGAGGTACCCAGTATTTATACTCAAAATTAATCGAGCTCAAAATGGAATATTAAATTTTTTTGAGATTTTAATTTTTAATTTCCCCAAGCTGTAAGTCGTAACCATCAGAATAAAAAAATAAAATAAAAAAACTCTTGAAATCTTTCAGTTTGTGTGCAATGAATCTAGAATATAAGAAAGTTTGCTTTTTGAATTAAATTACAAAAAAATGAAGTTTTCCATGATATTCAAATTTTTTGAGATGTACCTGTATATTTATTGGATGTTCTTTACGGTCAGTCAATTTCTTTTCAGGTAGGTAATTTCTTTACAAACTAAGAAGAGTGAGGAGGACTTGCAGAAGAGGAATGGCCATTACCAAAAGGTGAGTAAATGTTAGTTAATTGTTTTTCAAAACCGTATCGACAGTGTTATTGAACTCCACACTGAACTTACTCGAGATCAATAACAACACTACTGTTTAAAGTAGAGCTGCTTATTACAGAATTAAACTTGTTTCATAATGAATGTACTTCACAGAGTTAAACGGAACTGACCTGAACCAACACCAAACTCACTAGGATTAAAGAAAGTCCACTGTTTCACAGCAGAATTTGGATTTTCCTCATTTTCGCAGTTTGCATCATTGATTCTGTTTAATATTGTGAATCTTTCCTGTTTAATACTGTGAAGCTGCTTTGAAACAATCTCTCTTGTATAAAGTGCTATACAAATAAAGGTGACTTTACTTGACATGTTTTTGACCAATAAAATAAATTCAGTAATTTAAACTGTTCAGTCTTAAGGTATTTACATACTTAATGTTGTGGTATTTGATGTAATACCAGTCATTAAATTAAAAAAAAAGCTTACACATATTGTCAAATTGATTTGTGTAAGTATAAGATGGAATGTATTGTTTGGAATTTAGACAACGGCATTGAAGAACAACAGCAGAAGAACATGAAGAATATTTAATACATGTCTGATATGCAAAATAAAGTTTTTTTTGTTTTTTTGTTTTTTTGTTTTTTTTTTTTAAATTAAAAACTCTTAGATTTTCTGTCTGCCAGTAGTGATAAAGTGAATAATAGTTATTTAATATTTAAAACACTACACATTGTTATTGTATCTGATGCAGTTGACCATGATATGCAATACATATCTCAATAAATACGAAACCCCTTTGGTTGTGTTGATCAAATTAATATCTTGTAAAACAATTTTGGACGGATTCCCCAAACCACATACAATATTTTAGCTTCAAAATGGGGAAATTCACCAACAAGTACCAAATTTTATATTATATATAAATATATTTAATATATAAACATACCATATTTTTCTTAAATATATACATGGATGTGTTTGTATTTATATATAGGCCTACATAATAAATATACACACAGCACACACACATATATTATGTAAACAAAAACTGTTATTTTGGATGCGATTAATCGTTTGACCGCACTAATAAATATACTGCCATTGTTTCTCTAGGAACAAATCATGAGACAAAAACACTGAAAACGTTTTGACGGATGAATGCAGATGCCCATTGTGCTTGAAGGTGCATGTGCTTGCACTACCAGTAATGGCCTCCTGGCAGCAGCAGATAATAACTGAGCCTTTAAGCATGTTTTCACCATGTCTTTACGCTCATTCTGTGAACCAATGCAGTGAGGTCTTCTCTCTTCCATGTTTATTTTTGCATTTCATATACAGCAACCATTTAAGTCTTTGCTGTGAATTTCCTTTCCCTTATTAAATGATGTGATCTTTTTTTCTTCTAGCCTCATGTGGATGTGAGATAAAATCCCTATTTTAATATTTGTCAGGCTAATCTTATTTCTAGATTTCTGTCACTTTTATTACATATATTGTTAGTAATTTTCAGATAATTGGTGTAGGCTTATGTGTTTCACTTTTAAAGCAATTATTCATTTAGTTGTTGTTGTTGTTTTCTAAGCAACACACATGCATTAACAAAAGGCTTTTTTATGTTTGTATGATTTCTGATATGGATTGAGATCAACTGTGCTCTTTGTTTTGAGCCATCAGGAGGCGGTATATGTTGTGCTGTGATGACGATATCTTCTGCTGACGTCCTGATTGGCTAGTTTTCACTAGCAATATCTTCAGCACCTGTCGAATTTGGCCCATATATGCTTTGCGAATGATTAATGGGTCATTTTCATCCCACCTTCGACAGAATATGTATTTCAACCAAAGTGATTACATTTATTGTAGATTACATTATAATTTCATGCTATTATTGTCATGTGTACGCTAAAATTAATTGCAGTGTCATATCGGTTACGGTATTCTTCTATTGTGTGATTGATCGCTCGTTGTCGCGTTGTTCTGTTGCATCAGTGATTGATCGCTCATGTTGCGCGTGTGTACGTGACAGCTGGATGAACTGAGCGCGAGCAACTTTCAAATCGATGTTTGGGAATTTAAAAGTGTTGGATTCAGTAACGCCTCTTTTCAGCACCTTGGTTAGTTCCTCTGAGGAGAACTCGGACCCTATGGCAAAGACACGGAGAAATACCAGCTATGTTTTATTCTTAACCTATTACCGTGTGAGTTAGGCGCTTATTTTGAACGGCGAGGTCTCTGGACTGGACTGGAAATCATCTTATGAGGTCGCGGTTTTGGGAACAACTGGAATTTCAAGATGATGATCACGCGCTACAGACCGGTATGCTCATTTCTTTTTGATTAATGGGTAAAGTGGCTGCTGATAGTAGAGTTTTACCTACATGTTAGCCTTTAATTAACGTTTAAACAAGAAATGATGTGTTTAATTGTGTATATTTATACTGTTTTTAGCTTTTCGACTATTTTCCTGTGAGGAAGTTGTTAGGAAAACCATATGTGAGTTTTCCATTTCCAATAACACTCAGCTACATCAACGAGTGTGACAGTGAACGGAGGTGCTGCGCATGCGCGGTTGTTTTGGAATGAATCCTCTGTTTCAATGGAGTGAAGCCCAAAAGATACAAAAAAATCGATATAGCCTACTACACCCAGCTTTCCACCGAAACCATTTCTCTTTTGTTGTACATGCATAAACTACTAAGGTGCGCGTGTGTAAAAGCTCTACAATGAGATTGTATTTTTTTATTTTTTTTTTGTGCAAATGCACAAAGACCTCTGATTTGGACCAATGTCTATTAATATGATTGGCCTTAATCTTTGATTTTCAGGGTACTGTATTATTTTGGCCTCAAAAAGCTGTTTATTTTTTTATTCTGATTAGATTTATAAATGTAATATTTTTTATTAAAATCAGAACAAGTTACACATATTGTACGGCACAATGCATATCTCTCTGATGTAAATAATTAGCCGTTTAAATTATAAGTGAGAGTGAAGTTAGGGAAATATGCCTAGTTTTCATGAAAATGACTAAAATATATTTTTATGAATATATTTTTATTACATTTTTTATTTAGCTTTTTTATTTTGCCTTTTTATTTCATTTTGCTTTTATTTATTTATATTTTTATTTTGGGGTAGAACAAAATAATGTACAGTGTAATACAGTTACAAGGAGTCTCTATAACTTGATGACTAAGAGCTTTAATCTAGGTGATTATTAAATGATGTTTAATGGGAACTACAATACATGCTACAATATAGAATCCATTACATATTGACTGAAATAGTAGCCTATACCTCTAGGCACTCTTTTGATTTGATACGCTGTGTAGTGCAGATTATAGGGTCATGCTACGCATTAAATCTTCGGGAAATGCTTTTTGAGGGGAATTAAATTACAGTGTGATAAAGTGGCAGTAGAGCACTCCTAGAGCATTCAATCAGGTTGCAGATGCTTACCTTATTCATTCTCTTAATTGACAGTGACGTGCTTGTATGCATGTTTTCTTCTGGAAGGCAGGAGAGTAAATTCACACTTTGCCTTTCTGAAATAGCACATCTATAACACACCATACCTGTCTGTACCTTCCTTAACACCTTTGAGTGATAGATCAACCTTATCTTCTCACCACTACGTCAAAAGGTTATCACAGTATTTCTGAGGGGTTGTTTTAGTTTTGGACAGAAATAAGGATGGATTGCAGTCCATATACACTCTAGGTCTAATATCGGCACGGGTCAGGTAGCCTGTCTAGACACAGAAAGGTGTAATTCTTCAAACTGCACCCTTTGGTTGAAACAGATATTCTGACATAGCCTTAAATTTTTTAATTAGCCTACACTTTAAAAAAAAAAAAAAAGAGCCCATATGTGTGTAATGCACTACTAGTAATAGTCTGATAGTCTGATCCAATATAAATTGAACATCTCAAAAAATATATATATATTTTTCCTTTATTTTATTTTTTTGTTTTGTTTTTATATGTTTTGTTTGCTTTTCTGTTTTGTTTTGTTTTATTATTTTTTGTTTTCTTTTCACCAGTCTTTCTTGTATTTGTTTGTTTTTCTGTTTTCATTTGTTTGTTATCTGTCTGTTTTTTATTTGTTTGTTTTTTGTCTTATTTTCATTTGTTTTGTATGAGTTTTATTGTTCTGTTTTTGTTTCATTTTCGTTTGTTTTTGTTATTTACATTTTTTGTTTTTTTGTTTTGTTTTGTTTTCGTGATTATCAGAATCAGCTGAACAAGTCTAGGTTCCAAAGTCTAGTCAGTTCCAAAATCTACTGACAGATTATAGATAATAACATTTATGTTCCAAATTTTAATTTATAGTAAATATTGTGTAATATGAATCCCATTTATTTTCCCTAAACTGTGTTATAAATTGACACTTTTTCAGCCATGTTTTCTAGATATCAGCATCATCCACTGAACAGCCCCTATTAGTAAACCACTATTTCTGTGTGACCTCGTTACATAGCCTTTCGTCCTTCAACCGTCTCATACTTTAAGTTTGCTTTGGCTTTTGAATTTCATGACAGTCCAACCAGATCAGTCTTTGTTTACTGTGAGTCAGTTCACCACTCATGAATATGTTTGATGTCTCATGCCAGGCATGTACCTCACTGTGACGTGCGTGCTGGTTTTTCAGTGCCGCCCGCAATGCAATTCTCTCCTCTCCTGCTATCCCCCCCCCTCCCTCTAGCTCCTCTCTCTCTGTCTTCCATCATGCTGTCTCTCTCGCCCTCTTTCTCTCTCCCCTCATCACACTCTCATGCACACACTCCGCTATACAGCTATCCTCCCACAAGGTCAACTCTGAGCTCTTGATCACCGCAGCTCGGCCAGATCGCATCCTGAGCACACACACGTGTGTTTGCACACGAATAGAGATGCTTTTTGTTTTTTGATGGCATTAAGCTGCGTCGGTTATTAAAAGCATGCCTGTGAGCCGTGGCTTTGCCGGTGGAATCCAATGCAGGCGTCCCCCTGTCGGAGAGAAGCTGTTTGGATGTGCTCATCCCATGCAGAAGCGGAGCCGCTATTGCGCTCTACCTGTGCAGTGATTCACTTCAGCTGATATCCTCCACCTACAGCAAGGATGTAACGGCTCCTCAGTGGACAGATTATGCTCTGAGAAGATCTCTTCTAGTTTTTACCCCTTTCCTATCCTCTTTTTCCTCCTGTTTCGGTCTTTCTTCTACTGGATCACCTCAGAGACCCGATACCACCATGTCCTTGGCATTCTGCGGAAACGACAACAACTCGGCCGCGTACAATGTGGATGCCGGTGTCCTCAACAACGGCTGCTTCCTGGATGCCCTCACAGTGGTGCCACACGTCTTCCTGCTCTTCATCACTTTTCCTATCCTCTTCATCGGTGAGTGTCAAAGGCAGGTGAGAACTAGTGCACGCTTGTGTCACAATACTAAGTGGATGGAGTGAATGAACACTGTGACTTTACTATGTACTGTAAGTTTAATTATGATAGATAGGCAGATAGATAGAGAGATAGAGAGATGGAAGGACGGATAGATAGACAGATGGACTAGATAGATACATAGACGTAGACAGACAGGCAGATAGACGGATGGAAAGATAGATAGAAAGGCAGATGGATGATAGACAGATGGATAGTATAACAGACTAGATAGATAGATAGATAGATAGATAGATAGGCACGGATAAATGAGCGGATAGACAGATGGACTAGATAGATACATAGACGTAGACAGACAGGCAGATAGACGGATGGAAAGATAGAAAGGCAGATGGATGATAGACAGATGGATAGACAAACAGACTAGATAGATAGATAGATAGATAGGCACGGATAAATGAGCGGATAGACAGATGGATGGATAGACAGACAGACAGACAGACAGATGGATGGATAGACAGACAGACAGACTGGCAGACAGAAAGATGGATGGATAGACAGACAGACTGGCAGACAGAAAGATGGATGGATACATAGATAGATAGATAGATAGATAGATAGACTTACAGGTGGATACACAGATGGACAGAGATAGATGGGCAGATAGACAGACAGATAGATACACAAGCGGATAGACAGATGGATGGATAGATAGACAGACAGATAGATAGATGGGTGGATAGACAGACGGACAGATAAACAGATGGATGGAAAGACAGACAGAATGATAGACAGATAGATAGACAGACAGGTAGACAGACAGTTGGATAGATAGACGGACACATAGACAGACAGATGGGCAGATAGACAGACGGAAGGACGAATGGATAGACAAGCAGACAGATGGATGGATAGATAGAGAGTTGGATAGACAGACAGACGTGTGGGTAGACAGATGGACAGATAGATGTGTGGATAGACAGATGGACGGATAAACAGACAGATGGAAAGAGGCAGATAGACAGAAGGACACAGATAGACACTCTGAAGGATAGATGGATAGATAGGCAGGTAGACAGACAGTTGGATAGACAGACAGACACATAGATGGGTGGATAAACAGATGGAAGTTTAGACGAATAGATATACAGGTGGATAGACAGATGGATGCATAAACAGGCAGATAGATAGATGGGCGGAAAGACAGACAGACAGATAGATAAACTGAGAGACGAATAGACAGATGGATAGATCGATAGATAAATAGATAGACAGACAGACATGGTATGCAGGTTTCTGTATGCTTACTTTTGAAGGTGTACCGCACCATTTAGATTGGTGTTTTGTTTGTAAAAGGATTAGAGAAACAGACAGGAAATGATTAATGAGCTCTTTGAAATTCATTTTTGAACATTTGGCTCATTCATTATGAAGATAAACACTGCATAATTGATCTGCGCTCAAATGTGGTTTGGTGAACCACATAGAGAGACCAGGATAGAGTTTGTCAAGCCTCTGTGGGAAACATTTTTATTTTAGACAAACCAATGTGACCTTAGTGGTGGAATGTACAGCTGAAGCCATCATACTGTCAGAGAGTCAAGTTACAGGAAGAACAGCGCTCGATTCCCCATACCAGAAGAGTCAGAACAACGTAAACAATCCCACTAATGTCAGAGTGAACTAGCCTGAACCAACCTTGCGTCACATGTTCTATTATTCATTTTCCAAATGATTTGTAATCATCACTGATTGATTACATTTTTTAAATCTTTTTTTCTGTGAAGGAATATTTGATAAACAAAATTCCACATCCTGCAGATGTCATGTTTCTGCTGATAATAAATATTGAAATTTCAAATAAATGTTGTTCTTTTGAACTTTCCATTGATCTAATAATCTTTAAAAAATATATATGAATTTTTTTTTACAAAAATATTAAGCATCACAACTGTTTTAAACATTGATAATAATAAGAAATGTTTCTTCAGCAACAGAACACTTAAGGTCCGGATCAGTGAATCAGAATCATTGAATTCCATACAAATCCTATTTCAGATGGAGATTTATTGTGGGGAATATTATGCATAAAAACCTACATCAGTTTTAATATGCAATACATGTTGCTGTTTGTTTTGAATCAGCATCCTCATATCCCTAATATCCGGTTCTTCAAGATATCAAGGGCAAAATCTGTCCCAGTGTTATTACAGCAACCTGGAAAGAACATTGATTTTGAAACACTTTTTCCACTGACACAGTATATATGCTCAAGTTAGAATTGCTAAGCACCTGCCAAATGTGCATGTGTGATGTTTTTTATTAAGGATGATCATATATGGACAAACAATTTATTTCTCAAGGATAGTTTACATCACTTCCTGTCAGAGAGAATTATGTTGCTGTAAGCGATGTACAGATATTTAATCACTGTATTGTAGGTTGGGGGAGTCAGAGTTCCAAGGTGCACATCCATCACAGCACTTGGCTGCACTTCCCCGGACACAACCTCCGCTGGATCCTCACCTTCATCCTGCTCTTCATCATCGTCTGCGAAATAGCCGAGGGCATCGTGTCCGACGGGTGAGATTTATGTGTCGATTCATCTGTCTGTCTGTCAGTCTGTGTGAATCTCATGAAACCTGTCAAAAACCTGCCTAA
>NW_015644642.1:258708-262622 GCF_001515625.1 Sinocyclocheilus rhinocerous | reverse complement strand
TATTTTTTTTTATAGCTGTTTTCTATGTGAATATGTTGTAAACTGTAATTTTTTCCTTTGATTCAAAGCTGAATTTTCAACATCCTTGTAAGAAGCATTTCTTATTATTGTCAATGTTTGAGACAGTTGTCTTCATTTTTATTTTTTTTATTATTGTCAATGTTTGAGACAGTTGTGCTGCTTCATATTTTTTGTGCAAACCATGAAACATTTGTTTTCAGGATTCTTAGATGAATACAAAGTTAAAGCATTTATTTGAAATAAAAATATTTTTGTAACATTATAAATGTTCTTACTCTCACTTTTGATCAATTGAATGTGTCCATGTGGAATAAAAGTACCAATAATTAATATGCATTAATTATGTATAAATAAAAATCTTGAGAATGGAATAATGGAAAATGGAAATTACCAAAAAAAAAAAACACATTTCACCATTCATTCATTCATTCATTCATTCATTCAATTAATTTCTATTTGGAATTGGAAATGTTGATCCATGTCTAATACTGTTTCTTTCTCCCTTTCTCAGGTTTAATCAGTCGGTCCACCTGCACCTCTATATGCCATCATGTTTGGCCTTCATGGCTGCCATCACGTCAATCATCTTCTACCACAACATAGAGACCTCCAACTTCCCCAAACTACTGATGAGTGCGTGTCAGCCTTATTATCTCAGCCAGTTGCTTATTAAGGATTGAGTTTTCTGTTACTTGGATGTCATATGCACATTTAATTCATAATGCAAATCACTTTCTAAAGAGTGATGTAAAGCCTCATTAACTGCAATATGGGAATTACTGCAATTATAATAACAAGTTTGCTTCTTTTGAAAGAATAATCGAACTGCTCCAGCTACATTCACACAGATCCCATTTTTCTAAAATAAAAACGACTGCATTGCAGTGCTACAGACTAATGGCCCTTGATGGTGCAATGCTATTTTCCAACTACAGTTTCATTTTCAGGATAAAATTGTTTGTTACAATGACTTCAAATCATCTGAACATTGTCTAGACTAGAGATTGAAGTCACAGCCCTGTAATCACATTCCTCGACTGCAATATTTTTGAGGATGGCAGGACGTTTTAAAGAGACTCTAGCCGTATTTATCATCCTGTCTCTGAACATCTGGAGTGAGAAGCCATTTCAAAGTTTTGCCTGCTGTGCAAAACCAGCAGAGACTGATGCCTTTGGTGCTGAAGTGTATAGAGGATGTGATGTCACATATCATTGTATTTATGTTTCTTTCACAGCTCTGCTCATTTACTGGGTTCTGGCGTTTGTCTCTAAAACAATCAAGTTTGCCAAGTACACAGAGCACGGCATCGGCCTGAGACAGCTGCGCTTCGGGATCACAGGCTTACTGACGCTGCTATATGGCCTGCTGTTGGCTGTGGAAATCAACGTCATCCTGAAGAGGGTAAATGATTGTGTGTCTGTGATTGTATTCCTGCCCATTGAGTCTCCATTCTCCATTTTGATTTATTTTATTCTTCAGCCTCTGGCTGTGATTGTCTCGCTATATATTGTAGTCTCGGAAAATACAAAAGTCTGATCACGTCTGGTGACAGACTGCAGGGAATTCGGGATGCTCTGAATTCAATCCGATCATTAATCTGGATTCTGAAGTTTTATCTGTCGGAATACAGAGTATTTTCTCTCCCACTTGTTGTTTCAAACCCTGATGACACTTCTCTTCTGTAAAACATAAAAGGAGATATTTAGTACAGTGTCCAAGCTGCTCTTTTCCATGCAGTGAAAGTAAATGGAAACGGGTGCTTCTGAACTCCAAAAATGACAAAATGTGGTTATGAATGTAAATATGACTGGTTTAATTATAGATATGCATCTCATTATAACTGCAGTGTTATGGTGCAGAGAGCCGTGTTATGATTTTATGAATTGACATAAAATGGATCACATGTTCCACCAGAGGATGTTTGTGTGCAGTATCTCTGTACTGATGTAATTAATTTTGAGCTATCACAGGCCAGTTATTACATAGAAAAAGAGAGATTAATTAAAACTCTGCATTTGGATTCATTACACTGTTTGCATATACATGTGTGAAGCATATCAGTTGGTTTTATGATTTAAACGTCAGATTTTTTCTTTAAGATACAGATATTTTTATTACATTTTAGTGTCTTTATGTGAATAAAAATCTGTATATATTTTTCTTTTTCATTATAATATATGGTAATAATGATAATGCTAATGTTTTCAAGTAGTAAAGTTTGCTTTGTAATGTTGTTTATTTGCAATATTTGTAACTGGTAATATTATATTATATTATATTATATTATATTATATTTTTGAGCAAACAAGTTTGAATTTGCAGTAATTTCTAACTAGTTAGACATGAAGCAACTAGGGATGCTCATTTTAACCGGTTATCCGAAAAGACCATAAGAATATTGACTACATGATTAAAATATGCTATGCATATAAAATAATCTTGTCGGTTAACGGTTAATAATCGGTTAATGAGCGTCGGTTGCCGGTTAGGAGAAATAACCAAAATGAACATCCCTAGAAGCAACCTAGAACAATTAGTCTGAACTGTTTCATTTAGTCTTTCATTAATTAAACTCTTCATTTATTAAATTAAACTTTATAGAATATTTATAGAATGCCTGAAGCCATGAAGTTTCACAGTCCAGAAACAGTTAGCCTTTGTGTTTTGTCATCAAACTATTTGACATTGTGAGATTTGTGAAAGGAAATTCACTGTTTTTAAATTATGTTCTTCAATGTTGAGATTAGAAACATTGCTTTTTCTTTCATGTAGCCTACAATTGGAAGAATGTTGACAGTGTTTTCTCTATTTTTCTACAGCGATATATGTGTTTTGCACACCCCACTGAAGTGAAGCCCCCAGAGGATTTACAGGACCTGGGGGTTCGATTCCTGCAGCCCTTTGTGAACCTGCTGTCCAAAAGCACATACTGGTGGATGAACACCTTCATCACTGCAGCACACAGACGCCCCATCGATCTGAAGGTCATTGGCAAGCTACCAATTGCTATGAGAGCTCTAACTAACTACCTGAAGCTCCGTGAGGCCTTTGAAGCCAAGAAGGTATGTTTTAAGAATCTGTCTCTTTTTTTTTCATTATATTTTACCTTTTACAAATACTATTTTTAGGGAAATGTCCTTACTTTTTCTGCCAGTGCTAGGATGTGACAGCAAACAATGAGTAAAAAAAGATTTTTATGGAGTTTGAGGCCTAAATACAATCAACAAAAGTAAAAAGCTAAACGTAGACTCTAAACAAACTACTGTATACTGACTCTGACACTTTAGGTCTTTATTTAAAAAATCCCTGTATTTGAGTTAGAATAGTTTCCAAAAGCACCGTTATGAACACAGTGATGCTGTAAAAGCAGATTAATGAGTGGATGAGAGCGTTTAATGTCCCTGACAACCTCTGTAGTCTCATTTAGCCACTTGTTAGCAACTGCCTTTTTCAAGACAAGTAAGAGCTATAAAAAAAAATCACAAGTGGATTTACTGATGTGTTTTATGTTGTAGAATAAAATGTGAAAATATCCTAAGCTTGTGTTAAACACAGAGCTTATTTCAGGCATTTAACCAAAAGCCCATTTAAAAGAACATTTACTAAAGTGCTAAAATGATAGCTTGTTTCCTTGTTTTGGCCTAAAAAAAATATGCAAGCAGCGCATGCCCTTGATACGAATTCTAAAAGTGACACATGTTTAACTGTCACCTTGAGCTTTGAATCCGTGGCGGAAGGAAGTGGTTCCTCACAAAAGAGGGTTTTATTAGGCACTCCGTTGTTTCTCGTTTAATTACACACATGTTCCGTCGAACTGTTGTATAAACGCAATATCACTCTCGTACTCGAGCGATACCGGCTCTATATCAGCGGCTGTGATTGCCTCCGGCAC
>NW_015644642.1:253181-256044 GCF_001515625.1 Sinocyclocheilus rhinocerous | reverse complement strand
TTTTTTTTTTTTTTTGAGTAATTTATCAAAAATATTTTAAAAGGTTTGCTGCATGATTAAAATATGCTATGCATATAAAATAATCTTGTCGGTTAACGGTTAATAATCGGTTAATGAGCGTCGGTTGCCGGTTAGGAGAAATAACCAAAATGAACATCCCTAGAAGCAACCTAGAACAATTAGTCTGAACTGTTTCATTTAGTCTTTCATTAATTAAACTCTTCATTTATTAAATTAAACTTTATAGAATATTTATAGAATGACTGAAGCCATGAAGTTTCACAGTCCAGAAACAGTTAGCCTTTGTGTTTTGTCATCAAACTATTTGACATTGTGAGATTTGTGAAAGGAAATTCACTGTTTTTAAATTATGTTCTTCAATGTTGAGATTAGAAACATTGCTTTTTCTTTCATGTAGCCTACAATTGGAAGAATTTTGACAGTGTTTTCTCTATTTTTCTACAGCGATATATGTGTTTTGCACACCCCACTGAAGTGAAGCCCCCAGAGGATTTACAGGACCTGGGGGTTCGATTCCTGCAGCCGTTCGTGAACCTGCTGTCCAAAAGCACATACTGGTGGATGAACACCTTCATCACTGCAGCACACAGACGCCCCATCGATCTGAAGGTCATTGGCAAGCTACCAATTGCTATGAGAGCTCTAACTAACTACCTGAAGCTCCGTGAGGCCTTTGAAGCCCAGAAGGTATGTTTTAAGAATCTGTCTTTTTTTTTTTCATTATATTTTACCTTTTACAAATACTATTTTTAGGGAAATGTCCTTACTTTTTCTGCCAGTGCTAGGATGTGACAGCAAACAATGAGTAAAAAAAGATTTTTATGGAGTTTGAGGCCTAAATACAATCAACAAAAGTAAAAAGCTAAACGTAGACTCTAAACAAACTACTGTATACTGACTCTGACACTTTAGGTCTTTATTTAAAAAATCCCTGTATTTGAGTTAGAATAGTTTCCAAAAGCACCGTTATGAACACAGTGATGCTGTAAAAGCAGATTAATGAGTGGATGAGAGCGTTTAATGTCCCTGACAACCTCTGTAGTCTCATTTAGCCACTTGTTAGCAACTGCCTTTTTCAAGACAAGTAAGAGCTATAAAAAAAAATCACAAGTGGATTTACTGATGTGTTTTATGTTGTAGAATAAAATGTGAAAATATCCTAAGCTTGTGTTAAACACAGAGCTTATTTCAGGCATTTAACCAAAAGCCCATTTAAAAGAACATTTACTAAAGTGCTAAAATGATAGCTTGTTTCCTTGTTTTGGCCTAAAAAAAATATGCAAGCACTAAAACCAGAACCAAATGCGCTAACATGATAACTTTTTGCCACGTTTTGGTCTTCAAAAATATGGAATTGTTAAAACCAGAATTGAAAGTGCTAACATGCTAACTTGTTTCAGGGTTTTGGCCTGCAAAAATACAGAACTGCTAAAAGCAGAACCATAAGTTCTAAATTTTTTTTACTTTTTTCGGGTTTTGGCCTACAAAAATATGGAAATGACTGGAACCGGAACTGCTAAAACAACAACTTGTTTCTGGGTTTTGGCCTACATAAATACGGAAGTGCTAAAACTGGAACCAGAAGTGCTAACATGCTAACTCATTTATGGGTTTTGGCCTACAAAATTATGGATGTGCTGAAACTGGAACCAGACATGCTAAAATGTTAAAGTATTTCCAGGATATATATTTATACAACAGTTCGTTCTGGTTCTCAAATCTGATTGGTTGAGAACCGTGAGATATTGTACTGCTATCGCTACAGGAACGCCCTTTCACAATTTTGTATCACTCCGCTTGTTCTAGCCGGGTCTATGTTTTTTTTAAATTATTCACTGAGCTAATCGTAGAGTACGTTAGTTAATATAAGAAGAAACGTCTAGCTTCGCGGTCTCTCTCTCTCTCATTTGGATGCACGTCTTGCCGCATTGTTTCTCTCTTATAATCTCATTATTTCTCACTAATAACCTAACTGAAGCAGCAAATGCCCTTGATATGAATTCTAAAAGTGACGTATGTTTAACTGTCAACTTGAGCTTTGAATCCGTGGCGGAAGGAAGTAGTTCCGCACAAAAGAGGGTTTTATTAGGCACTCCGTTGTTTCTTGTTTAATTACACACATGTTCCATCGAACTGTTGTATAAACGCAATATCACTCTCGTACTCGAGCGATACCGGCTCTATATCAGCGGCTGTGATTGCCTCGTGCCTCTGGTCTAATCACAGCCGTGCTGATATAGAGCCGGTATCACTCTCGTAATCGAGTGATATTGCTCATATATATATATATATTCTGTGACACAAAAACAGTATTATTTATAAAATTATAGTGGATTTATATCGTCCACCATGACACTCACTGTGAGAAACACTGCAAGCGGAGTGATACAAACAGTGAAACAGTTGGAGTGCTGTTATCACTAGAATATCGCACTCCTGGAAAAGGCTCTCAGCAAATAAGATTTGAAGACCAGAAAGAACTGTTGTGTGTGTGTGTGTGTATATATATATATATATATATACACACACATACTAAATCCAGTCCATATCTAGATCAGATGGTGGATCAGCACCTAGTGATAATCCCAACAGCCCTGAATGTCAGTGGAGACCACAACAACTAGACAAGCCATAGAGACAGATCCCCTGTGAAGACCTCACCGACTACATAGCCATCGGCACAGATGCTCAGCAAAGACTATGAGAACCAAACTAGTCCTCTGCACAGACCCTGTGGCCAGCTTCGACTCCTTCACCATGTGATGTATCCCAATATTCAAGCAGTAGGAATTTGATGAATATTCTGAATGATATCAATCCACAATCTGACTTGTGATGCCGC
>NW_015644642.1:247155-253117 GCF_001515625.1 Sinocyclocheilus rhinocerous | reverse complement strand
TATAGAGCCGGTATCACTCTCGTACTCGAGTGATATTGCTCATATTTATATATATATTCTGTGACACAAAAACAATATTATTTATAAAATTATAGTGGATTTATATCGTCCACCATGACACTCACTGTGAGAAACACTGCAAGCGGAGTGATACAAACAGTGAAACAGTTGGAGTGCTGTTATCACTAGAATATCGCACTCCTGGAAAAGGCTCTCAGCCAATCAGATATGAGGACCAGGAAGATAGAAGACACTCAAAAAGCATCTGCTTATCTGTTCTCTGTGGATTTGGGGATGGCGGCTCTCTCTTTGGTGATGAAGATAAAGTGAAAAGTCACATACGTCACAAACCACAGGAAGACAGATGTGGAAAACCACTTAAATTTTCATGTCTAGAGCATACTTGTCTTCAGAACACTGAAAAACAGAAGATGTTCCTTTTGCTCTGTGAATGCAGTGACCTTTTGACCCTCAGCGGGGTGAAGGACTTCTGCATCTCTGTTCTCATGGGAGTAAAGAGCAAATGACGTGTGCATTTACGTGTTTGTGTGCTCAATTCCAGGTAAAAGGATATTGTGAGACTTCATAACGTGACAGTTTTCACGTGCGGCACGAGCGCGGTGTGACATCGGTCACGTCTCGTGATGAACTCCATTAGTAATGGCCATAATAAATGCTACATATGATTGATTCTGTCCTTTAGTGCAATAATTCAGAATTAGCGTCACATCCAGATCCATTCTGGTGTGCAACACCCATTTTTCACCATCTAATCAATTCCCAAATGATAAAATCAATTCCTGCCATACATTTTTCTTCACTTAATAACAGAAATGCACCAATGTGCTAACAGGGAATGTTCGCAGAATGTTCTGGCAAGGTTTTCTCAAAGTTATACACAAACGTTCGTCAAAGTTTATCAAAGTTTTGTTTTTAGTTGGACTTTAGTTAAATGTTTTTTTAAATGTTACTACTTGTTTCAGAACGTTCAGAGAACATTCAAAAGACATTCCCATGATGATACATTATAATACGTTATAAAAATGGAATGTTCCCTGAACATTCATGTAAACAAATGTTTTAAAACATTTAAAGAACTGGATATTTTGAATGTTCAGAGAATATTTCATTACACAAAGGTGTTTTTAGTTCACAGTAACCTCCTCAAGTTTATGGCTACAGTATTTGGTTTAGAAAAATGCCAGGGTCAGATCTAATAAGAATTCAGATTTATGTGTTTAATTACATTTCAAATAAAAATGCATGGCTGAAAATTACAGCAGTGCTCGTCCGTTAGGAAACAAATCCACTAATACAGCAAAAAGGTGTTTGAAATGCACAGAGCAATCCATAACAGCACTGTAATTATGCATGTGTGCTGTCTTTAAATGCATATTAGCATAACAAAACACAAGGAAGGAATAGCTAATTTCCTCATTTCTCAGTATGTCTGTGTAAATTCATTTTTCTAAAACATACAGGATGTAAAATGTTCGAACAAAAAATGTTTGTTTGGTTGAATAATTACTTAGTCATTAATCTTCATAACCATAAGACATAAGAGAGAAAATGTGGCACTATTATTTATAAAATTATAGTGGATTTATATCGTCCACCATGACACTCACTGTGAGAAACACTGCAAGCGGAGTGATACAAACAGTGAAACAGTTGGAGTGCTGTTATCACTAGAATATCGCACTCCTGGAAAAGGCTCTCAGCCAATCAGATATGAGGACCAGGAAGATAGAAGACACTCAAAAAGCATCTGCTTATCTGTTCTCTGTGGATTTGGGGATGGCGGCTCTCTCTTTGGTGATGAAGATAAAGTGAAAAGTCACATACGTCACAAACCACAGGAAGACAGATGTGGAAAACCACTTAAATTTTCATGTCTAGAGCATACTTGTCTTCAGAACACTGAAAAACAGAAGATGTTCCTTTTGCTCTGTGAATGCAGTGACCTTTTGACCCTCAGCGGGGTGAAGGACTTCTGCATCTCTGTTCTCATGGGAGTAAAGAGCAAATGACGTGTGCATTTACGTGTTTGTGTGCTTGCCAGGTTGTGTCCCTTAACATTCATGTAAACAAATGTTTTAAAACATTTAAAGAACTGGATATTTTGAATGTTCAGAGAATATTTCATTACACAAAGGTGTTTTTAGTTCACAGTAACCTCCTCAAGTTTATGGCTACAGTATTTGGTTTAGAAAAATGCCAGGGTCAGATCTAATAAGAATTCAGATTTATGTGTTTAATTACATTTCAAATAAAAATGCATGGCTGAAAATTACAGCAGTGCTCGTCCTTTAGGAAACAAATCCACTAATACAGCAAAAAGGTGTTTGAAATGCACAGAGCAATCCATAACAGCACTGTAATTATGCATGTGTGCTGTCTTTAAATGCATATTAGCATAACAAAACACAAGGAAGGAATAGCTAATTTCCTCATTTCTCAGTATGTCTGTGTAAATTCATTTTTCTAAAACATACAGGATGTAAAATGTTCGAACAAAAAATGTTTGTTTGGTTGAATAATTACTTAGTCATTAATCTTCATAACCATAAGACATAAGAGAGAAAATGTGGCACCTGTATCACTAAGCATCTGTTTAGTAAATAAAAGATAAAAGCCCTATTCTGAAAGCTAGAAAGCTGCCTATCTGAACAACCTGAACAACCTCGAAAGCAAAGATTGTTCCTAGATGTAGGTATCAACGTAATATTGTAATTTATCAAAACATACCATTTGTAGATAAGAAGATCCCTTACAAGCTCACTCTTTAATCATATTTTAAAAACAATAGGAGTCATTATGAAAATAAGATGTATACTTTAAATTTCAGCAAATTGCATTTAAAGGGGTCATATGATGCTGCTAAAAAGAACGATTTGATACTTTAGTCTTTGCAACTTTACAGATCTTCTTTATGCACCAAGAGCTTGTAACACTTCAAAGAGAAAAGGAAAAATTGAAATCGCATCATATATAAAATATATTACTATATATTAAAATATACTACTTTTTCATTTAATTGAAAATAACGTCTCGGTTACGTATGGTAACCCTCGTTCCCTGAAGGAGGGAACGGAGACGTCACGTCGGATGACCGACGAAATTGGGATCTCGCTTAGAGAGACCAATCGTAACACTTCAAAGAGAAAAGGAAAAATTGAAATCGCATCATATATAAAATATATTACTATATATTAAAATATACTACTTTTTCATTTAATTGAAAATAACATGAAATTACGGGTCTGAAAATGCTACATTCATTTCACACTTATTCTTTTAAATGATATTTTCTACATAAGAGAAACTCTTCCTCAAGGGATATACACTTTTATTTCATTCAATACCAAAACGTATCAATAAAATAGTTTAATTGACTTAAAAAGTGATCCGATTTAGCTGGTGTTTGAGTATGCTTTCTATGTTTTGCACTTAATAATCCCATAGTTAGCCTAGCAACATGCTAACTCAAATGCTGGAATCAAATTTCTTCCTTTGCTGGATTTGCTGTCTATGTAGAACATTCCAAATCAGTCACTTATGAGGTTCCATGATGGTTATTGTTTTAGAAGGGACAGTAGCTGCCTATGTGCTGTATATAGTACACAGCAAGCTTAGAACAGAGATATTATGATTTCTTCCTTTGTGGTACAGTGAATAATTTAGATGCATTCATGGAAAGCTTGGTTCTATTCATATCTGTCTTTACTTTTCTGTTACTTATTCAGAGGCCTCAAGGCATTCAGCCACAGGGGCCCAAGTGGATCTGGACGGCTCTACGACAGGCTTTCGGAAAACCTCTCCTCCTCAGCATCACCTACCGTTTCATGGCAGACCTGCTTGGCTTTGCTGGGCCGCTCTGCATCTCTGGCATTGTGCACCATCTCAGTAAAGAAAACCACACCATTCAGCCACCGGTAAGAACATTAATGTCTTTTGCACACATCTGAGCCACATATAAAACAACAAAGAATAAAGGCAGAATTTTGGTTGGTCCAAAAGTAAAAGACACTGAAATTAAATTCTTAAAGTATTTTTGTTGTTGTCATGAACAAGTACTTTTGTTCTCTGAGGTATTTTGAGGGTAAAATTAGAAACCGTTGCAGTGGGAGACTCACTTCTGGCCATGGTTCTTTTCATGTAACATTCTTGTGTTACAAAGCGTTTTATCTTCATGCTGCTGTCATCAATTATTAAAAAGTTTAACAGCATACTGTCTGGCTCTTGGATGTCAGATGTTGGCCTGTTTGGATGTCTTTGTATGATGTAATCCACTTCACCACATGGAGTTAGTGATGGCAAGACACCGATATAAGATATATGAACAATCCACATAGAAAAAATTTTTCATTTTAAAAAATAAAATGTTATTAAAATGCCTAAATATTTATTTATCTTGTTACCACACTGAAAGCCATGGCCATCACGCATGTAATTGTATTTATTTATTTAGAGAGAGGTATTAGCAGTAGCGCTTGCTTTAGAGAGTAGTCGTCCTATGTTTTTTATGTCTTATAAATTCATATTTTCATGATTTATTATAAATGTGTAGTTTTTTCCTAATTATTTTTATTTTATTGTTTGTAACATTTTGGATATTTTATAATTGTTGTAGATAGATTGGGTCATTGTGTGATTTTCAAACGTTTTAATAAAAGTTTGAGGGGACACACATCTGCTGAAAGTAATAACTGAGGATCATGATTCATTTATGGTTATGGCATTTTCAAAGATGGCTTCTAATAGAGAAAACAAATAGCTGTGATGTGTTGTTCAGGGTAGCAATTCTCTAAAATCTGTATTTCACTTCAGAAATTGTATTCACTTGCCAGTGGCAAACTTTAATGAGTTTCTATAGCTTAATTTTACGCATTTGTGTAAATATGTTTTACAGAGGAATTCATGGCTAACACTAAATGGTTTGGTGTATTTCAGGTGAAGCATCTTGGAATCTACTTCATCTCCTCCCAGGAGTTTCTCGCTAACGCTTATGTCCTCGCTGTGCTACTGTTCTTCGCTCTGCTCCTCCAGAGGACTTTCCTCCAGGCCTCCTACTATGTTGCCATCGAGACTGGAATCAACCTGAGAGGAGCCATTCAGGTCAGCGCAGCAGAGACTCCAATGACTCCATAACCTTTGATTGACCGAGTCCCTAATAACTGTTAGGAAAAGTTACTTTTAAAGGGGTCATGAACTGCCTTTGTTTTTTATTTTGTCCTGTTCTCTGAGATCCACTTATAATGTTATCAAGAATTTTCATTAAAAAAACATAATTTAGAAGTAATAGGCTATTTTCTGTCCTGTTTTTAACCCCCCTCATCAGTATACGCTCTGTTTGAATAGGTGTGGCGGATTGTAGACTCTGAAGTAAATGCCAAAAAATTTACTCAACTGTTTTAAATATTGATAATCAGCAAATCGGCATATTAGAATGAGTTCTGGATCATGTGACACTGAAGACTGGAGTAATGATTCAATGACAAATTCAGCTTTGATCACAGAAATAAATTATATTTTAAAATATATTCAAATAGAAAGCAGTTATTTTAAATAGTAAAAATATTTCAAAATGTTACTGTTTTTGCTGAACTTGGGATCAAATAAATGCAGGCTTGGTGAGCAGAAGAGAATTCTTAAAAAAAAAAAACATTAAAAAACTTACTGTTCAAAAACTTCTGACTGGTAGTGTAGGCTAATTATTCTTATAGATTGAAACAAATGTGCTTTAGCCAGTATAAAGGGTATAAAAAGTGCTCTGAGTTGCTGCAGAAAAAAAAATGAGCTACAATAAAAACATGTTGCTGGAGACGGGCTTATTATTGAAAATGCAAACTGATTGCCTGCCAGCAGGAGGCACTTTGAGAGCGGTAGAACTAGTGGTTTCTCCAGTAACGGCTGTAATCAAATCAGCTCCGCTCATGAACGCTACTTTATCAGATAAAAT
>NW_015644642.1:239766-246980 GCF_001515625.1 Sinocyclocheilus rhinocerous | reverse complement strand
TGCTCAAAAAACATTTATTATTATGTTGAAAACAGCGTAGAATTTTTTCAGGTTTCTTTGATGAATTGAAAGTTCAGAAGAGCAGCATTTATCTGAAATAGAAATCATTTGTAACATTATAAATGTCTTTATCATCACTTTTGATCAATTTAAAGCATCCTTGCTAAATAAAAGTATTAATTTCTATAATTTCTTTCCAGAAAAAGAAAGAAAAAAGAAAACATACTGACTCCAAGCTTTTGTTACAAAAGCTTTTTATTTCAGATAAATGCTGATCTTTCTATTCATCAAAGAATCCTGAAAAAAAATGTACTCAACTGTTTGCAGTGCTCATGTTTATTCAACGAAGTCAAACGCCACAAATAAATCAATGTTTGGGAAACACCGGTAATGTATATCGAAATATCGGAAATGTGTTTAAAAATCATATCACCGTTATTGAAAAAAAATATATCGCGATACATATTGATATCGAATTATTGTCCAGCCCTATAAATGCCCACTGCTATGATTGGCTAATAGTTTTTTATGTTTGATAGCGACATTCCTCATAGATGGATGCTGCTGTGATTTAGGTCAAAAACGCTTAAATAACTCAATACATATCAAAAGATCTGTAAGAAGAGACAGCAATATGACCACGTAATGAAAACAGTTACTCACATTTGTGTTGCGACATTACTGTCGGATCCATTATAGTTTTTTTTTAGACTAAAGACAAAGATTTCAGTTCTGAAACTTACAGGATGTTTTTATAGTACAATGACATCTTATGTGCCAAAAGATCAAAGGAATTTTGGTTTCTCAGTTCATGACCCCTTTAAAGTAATGCATTACAATATTGTGTTTACTCCTTAAAAAAGTAACTAATTGCGCTACTTAGTAACTTTTTATGGAGAGTAATGCATTATATTACTTATTTGAAAGATAATTTTGTTGTAAATTTAAAAGTAATGCGTTACTTTACTAGTTACTTGAAAAAGTAATCTGATTACGTAACTTGTAATGCGTTATCCCCAACACTGCAAATAATATGATATTCACTTCCAGACAAAGATCTTCAATAAAATAATGCGTCTCTGCACCTCCAACATGTCCATGGGGGGAATGACAGTGGGCCAGATCTGCAACCTCGTCGCTATAGACACCAACCAGCTGATGTGGTTCTTCTTCCTGTGTCCCAACCTGTTCGCAATGCCAGTTCAGGTAAAGCCTCACATGAGGTTCCTTTCTCTATAGAGTTCAATGCATTGGGGAATATTGGTGTGAGTTTGTGAATGGGCTTTGAGTCGAATGTTTCAGTCGCATTGCCTTATTTGCCTCAGAGAAGCAAGTTTTTAAATAGATATTCCCTCACATGGGTTTTATCTGGGATGTTATCTGTACTTGACCCACTTAAGAAGAAATACACTGGGAATCCAGTGACATCCCAACACTGTAGCACAATTGGTGAATGTATGTAATGTAGTCTAGGTTATAGACTACATTAAGTGACATATAGACACTCCCTTCCCCCCTTTTCCTTTGTTTTGTGTTTGTTTTGGTTTGCTTTGCCATGCGTTGCATTGTGTTTTTGGTTTGTTTTGTTTGCTTTGCTTTTGTTTTGTTTCATTTTGTTTCATTTTTCGTTTTACTTACACTTTTTTACTTTTAGTTTTTGTCTTGTTTTTTGCTTCACTTTGTGTTGTTTTGCAATTTGCTTTGTTTTATTTTGTTTTGCTTTGTTGTCTTTTGTTTTGTCTTTGTTTTGCTTTGCTTTTGTTTTGTTTTGCTTTTAGTTTTTAGTTTTTGTATTTCTTTTTGTTTAGTTTTGTCTTGTGTTGTCTTGTTTTGCTTTTTTGTGTTTTGATTTTAGTTTTTTGTTTGTTTTGTTTTGTTTTTGTATTTGTTATTGCTTTGTCTTTTGTTTATTTTTTTATTTGCGCTGTATTGCTTTTTTCGGTTTAGTTTTTTGTTTGTTTGTTTGTTTTGTTTTGCTACTTTATGTTTTGCTTTTAGTTCTTTGTTTTTGTATTTCTTTTTGTTTTGTCTTGTGTTGTCTTGCTTTGTGTGGTCTTGTTTTATTTGTTTGCTTTCCTTGCTTTGTGTTGTGTTTGCTTTGTTTTATTTTGTTTGCTTTGCTTAATTGTTTTGCTTTTAATGGTCCTGTCATTTATACTTGTAAATTAATATTAGGGCTATGTTTCAATGAAAATCTTTTATTGTGATTGATCTTGCGATTTTTTTTTTTTCAAAGATTACACTTTAACACATTCAGTTTCATTGAGTTTTGAAGAAGAAAAATAGACCTTTTGTGTAATTACTGGGTTTATAAATTTGTGTTGATGACGCTCATAATGCAAAATTTATCCAAGAATTTACTAAACCCAATCTTTAACTTCATTAAAATTCACAGGGAATGCAAAACAACATGTCAATGCAAATATCAATGCTGTCAAATATCAATCAAATATGCAATAATTCAATAATTAAAGGAGAACTTCCCCTACAAGTTGGATTACTGGATGTAATATTACATGTGTAAAATAAATTACCAGTATATCAGTCAAAGTTTTAACGTAATTTCTCAACAGACTGACTCTTATCTTTGAATGGCATGACATGAGTTGGTTACAGCAGACAGTTCTTGAGCTGAACAAAAGAAAATGTAAAAACGTTGCAAAGCTGCTCAGTATTCCTCACACTCCTCCTGCTATTGAACGTGTTTCTCCTGAGAGTAGACAGTGTGAAATATCAGATACCACTGCAAGATCTAATTTTAGCTTTTGTATAACAGTATTTTTGTCCTCAAAAGCCTCATCTTGTGTAAAATGGAGTGTCGCTTGTAGAAATCTGTTTCTTTGTCAGTGGGGCTCTTGAATGATGAGGACATATATAGTAATTGTTCCATGTAAAAAAATGCATTCATTGAAGGCAGGTTGAAAAATTCAACAAGCCCAATGATTAAGTCATTCAATTACTCTTGAAATAATGAGAGTCCTAGAGAACTTTTGTTGTGAAACAGATTGTATATACATGAACACATTTGAATCTCACAAACAGGAAGTCTCAAGACAGACTAGGAAGTTGAAGTCCCTATACGTTTTGTATGGCACGTACTCCGCTCTTGGGGTCACTCGTGGCTGCCTTTGTGCAAATCTTGATTAGTTCCCTAAGGCTCCTTCTTTATTTTCAGTGAACATCATTTTTTTTCACTCTGCATATTTAATAATAAATCACATGCTCAGCTTCTCCATAATAATATTATTGTCTAATATTTATATTCATATATTTTGTTAATTTTTCACGTTACTTTAAACAAATTTAACTTGCCAGTTTAACACATTTATAGAATTATACTATATGATAATATAAAATGTTAATAGTATTATATATTTATATGAATATAATTATTAATAATTATTCATCACAATTATTTAAATATTTAATAATTATTCTTAAATAATTTATTTATATAGTATTTATTTATAATTGAATATGTTAAACTTTATTAATTAAATGTTATCTCAAGATTTGAACACATTTACAGAATTATAATATTTCATAATATTAAAAGTTTTACCCTCTGTAAAACTGCCATGATATTTTGATCGTTTGTGGGAAGGAAAATGCTGTGAAAATAAAATTAAATAGATTTTTTTTTTCATGTATTACTCTTTTAATTGGTATATATTGTGAATAAATATAATGATATGTGGGATATGGGTTATATTGTGAATAAATAAGACATAATGTCAATGTAAAATAAAGTAAATAATTTTCAGGTAGTATTTTAATAATTTGCTTTAGTGCAATGCTAATAAAAAGACAAGTAATTAATCAAACAAAAAAAGAAAAATGTGTTGTATGTGAAAATACAGCGTCTTTTATATTTTATAAAGGGGGTCATCATACTGTGGGATCCTTGGCATTAAAAAATATGCAAACCCTGCACTAAGCTTCCCTGATCATTAAAATATGGCAGTTTGCCATAAACCTTATCTTTATCACTTACTGTGATAGAAGTGCTACTGAATATAAAAGGGTGACATTTTCCTCTTGGTTTCAGATCATAGTGGGAGTCATCCTCCTTTACTACCTCCTGGGAATAAGTGCCTTGATAGGGGCCACGGTCATCACCCTCCTGGCTCCGGTGCAGTACTTTGTGGCGACCAAGTTATCAGATGCACAAAAAAGCACATTGGTGAGCTCCTTTACTTTGTTTAATGTCTTAAGTAACTGTGCACATATAGATTTTGTTCAAATACAGATGACATTTGTACAGGAAAGCCAGAGCTTGTTCAAATGATAAACCTGTCAAATATTGAGCTCAAATAAGACCCAGGAGATTTTAGGAGCCTCTAGCATTGTTACTAATGTATAATTTATGCGTTGACGCTCAGGAATATTCCAGCGAACGGCTGAAGAAGACCAATGAACTGATGCGGGGTATCAAGCTCTTGAAACTGTATGCCTGGGAGCACATCTTCTGCTCAAGCGTGGAGGAGACCCGGCGCAAAGAGCTCACCAGCCTGCAGACCTTTGCCCTCTACACCTCCATATCCAGTAAGACTCAGCTTTCACAGTTACTTCAGATAATAATAAGACTGAGAGCAACCATGCTTTTTAGAGATGTCATGTAGGGTTATATATATATATATATATATATATGTATATTGTATAGGGTTCTTTGTATTAAAGCAAAAAATAACACCTATTTTTCAATAAATATTGGTTAAAACTGTGAGCAATTGCAGCTCACACTCTCAATTGTATCAGCAGCAATTTTGGCAAGAACATAAAATGCGAATCTCCCAGCTGGCCAAATTCACACAGCATTATGAGTTATCACTGCCTACAGGCATCACTGAAAACGGTGTTGGACCCAATGTAGCAGATTTATTTTAGATAATCAAGTGTAAAATTCCAAAGTCCGAAATAATAATTAAAATTAATATTTAAAATGCAATAAATATAACATGTAAAATAATATATAAAAATAGTTCTTGATAGTTTATAATTGTATTTATTATTTAACATTTTTGTCAAATGCTATAAATGCTGTATGTGTTTTATATACATTAATAATATATACTTTATATTAAGTCATTTCTTATTTTTTGCAAAAATAAAAATATAAAAGTGTGTCTGTGCATGTATGTATATTCAACAATAAGTTAAATGCTTATATATAAATATATATTAGTGCTGTCAAAATTAGCACGTTAATGCAGGCAATTAATTTTCCCAGTTTAACGGAGTTAAAAATATTTAAGGCAGTTAACACAGGGGCGGAGCTAGGGTTGGCCACCGCACTCACAAACGCTGCTTCTGTCTCTTTTTTTCTTGACATGAATTGCGTTTATTTAGACGTAGAACGTCTTTATGACCACGTCAAACAGGAGACTTTTCAGACGCGCACTCCACTTCACCTCAGCGCCAGGTGCGAGTCAAACGAGCGCGGAAACGATACAGGTATCGAGGAGCTTCAGTAGAACATCAGTGGACTGCGGTCAGATGAGATGTTGTCAGGCCATATGTCAGTAAAAACGAATCTTCCTGCCCTGTCAGCCGTTATACTGTGCTCGTAGTGCGTGCTCTGCAATTGCACGCACAAATACGGCGGCACGCGCTGTAACCTGTATCATTTAATATTGAAGTGTGAATGAAACTACGAGCATGCATGTCAGATCCGCATCACGTTCAGCAGCGGCAGCTATTAAAGTAATAGCAGACAAATAACCTAATGACCCAGCTGCTATGATGTCTGTTAATCAAAGAACAAAAGAAAAAATAGGAAATCAATAACTTTTGTAGCTTTAAGGATTCATCTATATTTAATTTAGAATTTAGTGTTTGATAACTTTATTAAATTTCTGTATATTTCCTACTTGCTGAAGGGCGCAAGTAAATATGACATTTATTATAATGGGTTTATGTGAAGATTGTTTTAAGTTCACTTAAATTAGAAGTTGTTATTTTTTAAAGTCTAATAAATGTTAAAATTGATAGCTCTCAATTATACTGTAATGTTGAATGGCTATATAGTCAATGGTTGAATATTAGGAAAAAAAATAATAATTTCTTAGATTAATTTATAAATATATCTGTACATATAAATGATAACAACAATTTTACACACACATATTGTCACAATTCACTGGAGCACGGGAACGAGGAAACGAGGAGACGTGGAGATTTCACAAAAACGAGAGTCTTTAATAATCCAACATGGAGTCCAAGAGCACAAGGAAGACGTTTACAATAAATAGACCCGACCAAGGAAGACTGAACAAACAGGAACTTAAATACAAGGGATACTTACTTAACACAGGTGCACAGAATGAGTAATTAACTAAACGAGGACAGGAACGTGACCAAAAAAGGGAACACAGGAACAGAAACAGGGGCAAAAACATAACAAAACAGGTCCATGATCCTGACATATCGCCCCCCTCCCGGAAGGCTCATCCTCGCGCCGTAGAACAACAGAGGGGGGGCACGGGTGGGAACTTGGGAGGAGAGCCGATGAGCCAGGGCGACGGGGAGGATCCAGAGGTCCTAGGCGGAGCAGAGGGCGCCGGCGACCGACGCGAAGGCGTGGATCCGGGAGGCCGCGGTGGAGCCGGAGCGACAGAGGACTGAGGAGGATCCGAGGGGATGAAGGAGCCTGACGGAGCCAGAGGGACAAAGGGACGAGGCGAAGCCAGAGAAGTGGAGTCCCGAGGCGCAGGATGGTCGACGCCAGACCAAGGGGGACGAGGGAGCCCGGCGGAGCTAGTGGACAGCCGGGCCACGGCGGAGAGGAGAGAGCTAGGAACCATGGTGGCGCCAACGGGTCCACGGGCCGAGGCGGAGTCCGGGGCTTTCTCCCTCATGGCGGGTGTTGTTGCCGGCTCACACACCTTGACTGACACAATATGCATAAATATTTTTTATCGCTGGTTTCTTGCCAAAAACACTTTAACAGGGGAAAAAAAGCAAAGAAAATACATCAATATTAATGGATTGGTCTTGGAAATGCTCATGGAGATGTATGGAACGATTTTCCGGACAATTTTCAAATAGAATAGCAAATTGTATTTTCAATTGCGTTTTCAATATGTGGACGCATAAATTGTGACATAATCCAAATGCAATTGCAAATCCTGCATTACCGTTTGTATTTTCGCTTTCGCGAACGCACAGTGACTGCCAAATTTCAAATGAAAAAGCAAAGTCCATTTGCAACTGTA
>NW_015644642.1:230749-239069 GCF_001515625.1 Sinocyclocheilus rhinocerous | reverse complement strand
CCATAACGGATTAAAACTGTTGAATAAAATATAAAGTAAGGTGGAAAATAAGTATAGTTAATATTGCTATTTAAATATGACAGGCTCGTAACTCCTAAGACATGGGAAATACAGTTGCAAATGGACTTTGGTTTTTCATTTGAAATTTGGCAGTCACTGTGCATTCGCGAAAGCGAAGATGCAAACGGTAATGCAGGATTTGCAATTGCATTTGGATTATGTCACAATTTATGCGTCCACATATTGAAAACGCAATTGAAAATACAATTTTCTATTCTATTTGAAAATTGTCCGGAAAATCGTTCCATAGAGATGCTTCAAGGCTGGGCCAAGCTTAACATTTTTTTATGAAAATATCCAATCATTTTTATTAAAGAATGCTAAATATTTTAATAAATAGAGGTAAGAAATACAACCTTGAACAAACATCCAAAGCACTGAAAACTACAATCAAGAGCTGCTGGCTGCATCTGTGGAGTGTTTTTGTGTCTTTGACAGTGCTGCTCTCTGATTTAAGCCAAGGTTACACCACAAAGTCCTCATCTCTCTCTCATCTCTTATCGCTGCGTTTTTCCGACGTGTTGCTCAGCAGGAGAATATCCTGCATGCGGTGCTGCAAAGAGACTTCGGGTTCATGCATCATTCAGTCTGAATCGCTGCTTTCTTCCCTGCTGAGTTTACTGCACAGGATCAATGTATTTGGATTCAACAGATCCACAGGTTTCAATTCTTCACTACTTACTCTTTAATGAACAACAACTATAGGTAAAAGAATCGCAAATAAACTCAGGAAATATAGCAGGTCAAACAAAAACATCAAAAACCTTCCAGCTTCAGCAGAAAATGGCCAAAGAACCTGTCAGACAGCAAACTCAGTTGTAAATTACAGCGATAGCAGTGAAATATCTGATAGCCTGATGTAAACACAGCAGAACTCAAAGGATATAATCACTTTGATGATACTTTTATCCCACAGACCCTGTAGGTATTAAGATCAAAAAACGTCTTGTCTCTGGACTGAAATTGTTAAGCCTTTGACAGCTCCAATGAAACGGAGTTGTAATGTTTCTGGCTGCCATCAGTCCTTCCAGCACATAAAGCTCACAGCAGAGTAATGCTCATGTCAGCAGGTACGACTGCAGGTCATTTCTTCTCTTTGTTCTGCTCAGTGTATATTGGTTTGGAGGCAATAGAGAAAACTGTACAGCAGCAATCCTGCTCCGAGGCGGTTAAATGTCAGGGATGCTTCAGTCAATATAGAACAAAAATCCCATTCATTTTCTTCAACGAAATATTGATTTTTAACAATTCCTTTAAAACCTTTTAAGACAGAAACACCATGAGCTCCAAGGTTATTAATAGCCGGCAGTGACCACCTACTCCCATGAAGCTTTGTGAATTGATTGATTGAATCAAAACGCTCTTCCTAGACTCTAAGCTTTTTATATGTTCTATATACTTATATATCATTAGTTTGAAGTAAATTTAAAATATATTTTTAGATATATATATATATATATATATAAATTGAATTTGTTTTCATAATAAGTTTGAATTCAGTAAGTAAAACGATTTTTATTCAGCAGTGATGCTTTATATTGGTCAAAAGTAAATAGTAAAGACATTTATAATTAATAAAAAAATGTATTTCAAATAAAATTAAAATTTTCTATTTATCAAACCTGAAAAAAATGCATCATGATAAAAATATTAAAAGAGTAGACTACAATGCCGGCTGTTCTGATTCAAAGACTGTAAGTAAGTAAGTAAGTAAGTAAGTTTTTATATTTAAAGAGTTTTATATTTAAAGCGAGTTTTTTGGGCAGTGTAGAGTAGGGCTTGTTGTTTGTCATTTCTCCGATCACAAATGCAGACATGGTTTTATGTTTATGCAGCGCGATGCAACGCAACGCGTAAAAAGACAGTATAAGTCATTATAATCCATAATTATGTCCCCACTGGATGCAACAAATGCCTCGTTTATAATGGGTTTTCATGTTTTTGAATCATCGCTCCGGCCAGACAGGGCATCACAGTATGGTGAGGGGCGTAACATTTCCGTCACACGCTTGAGGTATTCGGCCAATCACAAAGCACTGGATAGCTGGCCAATCACAGCACACCTCGCTTTTTTAGAACGATGAGCTTTGTAAAAATCTACGCGTTTCAAAAAGGCGGGGCATAGAGGAGAAACAATAATGTACAGTATGTGGAAAATAATGTGTTTTTTGAACCTTAAACCGCATAAACACATTTCATTTACACCAAATACACAAAATAATGTTCCTTTTAACAGCATCATATGACCCCTTTAAGTAGCACAACCGTTTTTAACATTGATAATAACAGTTATTATAGTTAACTAAAACTAAAACCATAAAACACCATAAAAATACTTGAAATAAAATGAACTATTTTTATATTATCTATTTTTACGAACTAAAGAAATATTTTTTTATCTTGTTTTATTTCAGCTAGTTTCCAAAGCAACATTTTCTTGTTTTCTTTTAGTTTATCTTGATATACTGAAATAACTAAAACTGAAACTATATATATATATAATATATATATATATATACAAAACACAGTAAAATTACTAAAACTTTAACAAAAATTGAAATGAAAAGAGAAACTATAAAAATAAAATTGTATTCAAGATATTAGTAAAAGCTATAATAGTGTTAGTAAGAGCAGCAAATTAGCATATTAAAATGATTTCTGAAGGATCATGTGACACTGAAGCCTGGAGTAATGATGCTGAAAATTCAGGTTTGATCAGAGAAATAAATTACATTTTAAAATATATTCAAATAGAAAATAGTTATTTGAAATTGTAAAAATATGTCACAATTGTACTGTTTTACTGTATTTTTGATCAAATGCATGCAGCCTTTATGAACATGAGACTTCTTTCAAAAAACATAAAAAATTGTTTAGTTTTGAATGTTAGTGTATATAAATATATAAGTGCTTTCAGTAGCTGTCAGAGTGCTGAAGTGAAAGCCACCGTTCTGTCAGTAATATCTGGACAGGACTGGGTCAACAACATGTGTAAGTGAATCTGAAGCATCTCAAAAAATTGTAGACAGCTCTGAATCAAAAAAGGCCGGTGCAGGAATGTGTTTGCTTGTCAACGTGCGTTATCTGTGTGAAATACCTCTGAGATTTGTAGTTATCAGCAATGAGGGATTGCAGTGATTATAGGGGTTTAAACTGATCCACAGGGTACTAATTAAAATCTGAACAGACATTCATGAGTTATGAATGCAGTCAAGTCTCGTTTGCCCTCATTGAATGGAACATGAAGGTGTAAATTTGTGAAAAAGATAGCGAGAAACAATCAGATCAGTTCCTCAGCGTAATGAATGGGTTTAGCTGCCAACAGCAATTATTTATCAGCAATTACTTAATAGCATAAACAGATATTTGCTGATTTACTATTGACCAACTTTATTCATTAATTAGCAAGATGGAGGCATCTACTCATTCAATAATGTCAGTAGCCAGCTGGCAAACCAGTTCTGCAGACCCAGCAATCAGCAACTTCTTGAATGTGCTGAAGTTTCTCACACTGCTGTATGTAGGATTCACTCAGCTGTGGCACTTACAACTCAAGCTGTTCACAAGAGCAAGTGCATTTCCACTCTGTGGTTTGGAAGCTAGAAATTGAGTTTTCAGGGCTCAGAAAGAAGGATTTTTTCCCTGCTGGCCCAGAACACACATACAGCCCGATCTCATGGCAATTCGTACATATTTTACGAGGTGGCTAATTTGTACGACCTCACTCATACAATTTTTTTTGCTAAATCGTACGTATTTTACGAGTTGCACAATTCGTATAAATTTGTACAAATGACCTACACTTAACCCCGCCCCTAAACGTATCCGTCACTGGGGTGTAGACAAATCATACAAAATTCATACGAATTAGCCACCTCATAAAATATGTACGAATTGGTCGTGAGATGGCGTTGACACATACCATGCATTTATTGATTGATTGATTAATTTACTTATTCACTTATTTTACTCTTTACTTATTTATTTAATGTATTTATTTACTTAACTGTTCTATTTTTTACTCATTTACTTAATTATCTTTTTAAAGTATATATCTTTTGACTTTTTAATGTATTTATTTATTTTTAAATGTCTATTTTATTTTTTAGATGTATGTACTTTTATTTATTTAGAAATATATTTTATATTTGCTAGAAATCATTTCTAGCAAATATGAAATGTGTTGCTAAATGTTGTTTCATTTAGTTTGCTTCTCTTTATTTATTTATATAATTTATTTACAGTTCTTTTTATTTATTTACTTAATTTATTTCTTTTTTGTATTTGTTTCTTTATAATTGATTTAAACTTCAATATGCTTATTTATGTTTACTTTTAAAATGTACATACATACATTGTACATACATGCTAGAAATACCTGCATTTTTTCATAAAATGGTGTTTTCTTGACAGTTTATTTTTTTCTTCAACATTTAAATTTTTTTTACAATAATAGATAATTTACCAAAATAAAATTTGAGACAAGGAGGAAATGATACATATACATATTATATGAATATGTGATAATGAGCACACATAAATATGTCATAATGAGTGTTCAAAATCATCCAGAACATATTTAAAAAAGTGTTGATAAAGATTATTGCAAGTTTTACAATAAAATACTATTTCAGTTTTTTTACTTCAAAATTTCATTTATTTCAAAATTTAGTCGTAATCTAATCAATTCTTCACTTGAGGGTACATGATTTCTCAATATTTTGTATGCAGCATAACAACATACTCTAAAACTTATGTTTTGCCCCTCTAGGAAAATTAGTTCTCTACAGCAACATTTAATTTAGCAGTGAAATCTGCTCTCAGAGCTGTAAGAGCTGGACAAGTACTTTTCTGAATGTAGAAAGTCCTCTGAGCTTTTGATCCGGCATAATGGCGAAATATATCACGCTTATGGGTGACTACTGAGCCATGGGCCTTGGCTTATAACACTGGTACATCATTGTCAGTGTTCATAAACCGGTTGTAATGAAATTGCTTGCTCACCTGGACACTGGAGAAATGGTAAGAGGAGCTCTACTACATCTCAATATGTCTTGACTACATAGTGGACATATATACAGTATGTAACGCTGTATATTCTACTGGGAAATTACTAGGTACTTTTCTATCAAGTGACAGCACATGGACACATGGATAGATGAAGGAGAAGAACATTTTTGCATCTTTTTTTGCAAATAAACAATTTTTGTCTTCACAGTATTCATGAACACAGCTATTCCCATCGCAGCAGTTCTCGTTGTAAGTATAAAACATTATTATTCTGTTTTTTATTGAAACTATAAACATACAGAAGTTGAAAAGCTCCCGTGTGTTTGTTTCAGACGTTCGTGGCTCATGTTCATCTGTCGGATGATGCAGATCTGTCCCCCGCTGTGGCCTTCGCCTCTCTCTCGCTCTTCCACATACTGGTCACTCCTCTCTTCCTGCTCTCCAGTGTCGTCCGCTCCACCGTCAAAGCCCTGGTCAGGTCAGTTACAAACCACTGATTGATAAAATCAAATATGTTAAATATTAAGAATTGTATAAAGAAAATTAATTAATAGCAGCAAACTAGGTTTGGAATCAGATCCTTTAACAATGCAAGGTCTGACATAATGATAGTTGACATGAAGATTGTGTGTGTGTGTGTGTGTGTGTGTGTGTGTGTTTGTGTGCTTGTTTCCACACTGGGGTAAAAAAATAAATAAAAATAAAGTTGCTAATTGCAACTTTGGTAGCACTTTACTTAAAGCCTTTAATGCATTATAAAGGGTTATTAAAGGGTATAATGCAATATAATTATTTATAATGTGCATTGTAATACATTATATCTTTTCATAAATAATTATAAGCAAATTTAAAATGCATAGTGTAACAATGAATTGATAAGTGTTATAAAGTATTAACTGTGGTTACAATTATTCATGAGACTGTACAATACATTTTAAGGTGCATTACAAGGCATAATTAATGCATTAAAACTACTTTTATAATGCATTATAAATAAAGGCTTTAAGTGAAGTGTTACCGCAACTTTTTTATCTCACACTTCCAAGATATAAACTCATAATTGGGAGAACAAATATCAGAATGGTAATAAAAAGTCACAATTACCTTTTAAATTTTTTATTCCATAGTGAAGACAAAAAAATATATATATAGAATTATGAAATTTAAACTCATATTTCAGAGGAAAAAAAATCTGAATTATGAGTTTATATTTAGCAATTCAGACTTGTTTGTTATTTTTATTTATATATTAGTTATCTTTTTATTAAGTGGCAGAAAAGGACGTCCATAGCGACTACCTACATAAAATGACAATTACACCAGATGACTTAATAAAATATAAACTATCAATCAAATGACAGAAAACGTAATAGATTGTGTACAACAGGTTTTAGCAAAGTTTTGATCATGCTGATAATTTTGAGATAGTAGGCTTTATAGGGTTAACATTAAACTTATATTTTCCTTTTTTATAACCCAGACTTCTTCTGCTGCACCAATTACATGGTACAATTTACGGCTTAATCAGCGGCTTAAACAGTCGCTCTGCATATGACAGTGATTTACAGCCAGCAACGCAGGTTCAGGATTTACAGGTTTTAAATAACCACCCAGGGATATAATGAATCGTCCCCATGTGTTTCTCATGTCAATGTGTGATAAATCACGTCACATCAGCCGTGCGCTTCTTCTCTTCTCATCGCAGATGCACTCTCCTGTGAAGAAGAAATGTGTGTCTGTGAGCCTCAGGTTCAGTCTCATCAACCCAGCCATGTGGAACACATTTAGAGAGGGAAGGCTGTATTTATAGTTAACAAGCAGGTCATAGATCAGTGCTGCCTGGAAAACACGCCACATGTGCCACCGCTCTCAATATATGACATGAAGGAAATCGACTGGCTGCTAGTGATCAACATTTTTCATGATAGCATCAGCTGTTTCCAGTGACTTTACAATATTATCTATTTGCAACAAAACACTCTAGACTAGAGAATAAAATGCATCTGTCTGACATCTCTAAGTCTTGTTTCTCTCCGGATTTATCTTCTGCATGTTGGGCCGTGGTAGTATTTCAGACTGGAATTGAATGGCGAGCAATAGACAGAGCAGGTTTTCTCACAAAGAATGATTTCCTTTCAGTGAATAGAGCTATACTGGGATAATTGCATAACTCAGTGTGTGATATTATTGGTTAAAGAGAGGTATATACTTTAGTCCTGTTTTATTTTCTAGGAAGGATGTCACAATGCCACCAAACTGGAGTTATTTCTTGACATTTGAGCAAATAATTGGCATATATGTAGAAAGTCCAGTTGTAGTGATTGAATATAGAATGACATACTGTATTGTTTTCTTCTGGCCAGTGTTCAGAAGCTCAGCGAGTTTTTCTCCTGTGACGAGATTGGAGGTGAACAGGAGCCCAGAGCGACTGTCCTGCCCAATTCAAGCAATCACAACAAGTATCAAGCCCTGGTAAGTGAAGTCAGTTCACCGTAAACATTTATTCACATCAAGAATGAAAGAAATGGCAGATGAAATGTAACACCATGACCTGAAAATTGTTTTTTTATGTCTTTATTAAATTAATGAAAATAATGTATTTATTCAATAAAAAAAATGCATGAATGGAAATGTGACCTTTCAAAAAATCTTGATGTGTATAATAAATATACTGCGCAAAAAAATTTAAGGAACACTTTGAATACACATCAGATCTCAATGGGGAAGAATATCATGCTGGATATCTATACTGATATGGACTGAGTAATGTGTTAGGAACGAAAGGATGCCACATCGTTTGATGGAAATGAAAATGATCAAGCTACAGAGGGCTGAATTCAAAGACACCCCGAAAATTAAAGTGAAAAAATTATTCAGCAGGCTAGTCCATTTTGCTGAAATTTCATTGCAGCAACTCAAAATGGTACTCAGTAGTTTGTATGGCCCCCACATGCTTGTATGCATGCCTGACAACGTCGGGGCATGCTCCTAATGAGACAACGGATGGTGTCCTGCGTTGTTTCCTCCCAGATCTGGACCAGGGCATCACTGAGCTCCTGGACAGTCTGAGGTGCAACCTGGCGGCGAAACATAATGTCCCAGAGGTGTTCTATTGGATTTAGGTCAGGCGAGGGGGCCATTCATTCAATGGGATTTCCTCCTGATACCTAATGGCAGTCAGGGTGCCACTGTCTAGCCTGTAGAGGTCTGTGCGTCCCTCCATGGATATGCCTCCCCAGACCATCACTGA
>NW_015644642.1:193823-229912 GCF_001515625.1 Sinocyclocheilus rhinocerous | reverse complement strand
GTTCTATTGGATTTAGGTCAGGCGAGCGTGGGGGCCATTCAATGGTATCAATTCCTTCATCCTCCAGGAACTGTCTGCATACTCTCGCCACATGAGGCTGGGTCTGTCACATGTGCTCAGGGTGAACCTGCTCTCATCTGTGAAAAGCACTGGGTGCCAGTGGCAAACCTGCCAATTCTGGTGTTCAATGGCTGATGTCAATTGAGCTTCACGGTGCCGGGCAATGCCATCCTGGAGGAGTTAGACTGCCTGTGCAACCTCTGTAGGGTCCAGGTATCGCCTCATGCTACCAGTAGTGACAGTGATCCTAGCCAAATGCAAAACTAGTGAAAAACAGTCAGAAAAGATGAGTAGGGAAAAAATGTCAGTGGCCTCCACCTGTAAAACCATTCCTGTTTTGGGGGTTGTCTCATTGTTGCCCATCTAGTACACCTGTTGTTCATTTCAATAACACCAAAGCAGCTGAAACTGATTAGCAACCCCCTCTGCTACTTAACTTACCAGGGGTGCGTTTCCCAAAAGCATCGTTAGCCAACTATGGTCGCAAGTTCCTTTGTTACCAACATAGTTCAACAATTGGCAGGGAACAAAACATAGTAAATTAGTCATCAGGTGCCATGTTGAATACAGCAGCATCTCAGAAATCTCGAATCAATTAATTAGCAGAAGTTGTTACTCCACCACATGCGTGTGACGTCATTCAAAACGGCCCTAAATTGTTGAACTAATGTGGTTCAAACGATGGAGATGCGACCGTGTTCGGGAAACAGACATGACTGGCTAGTTAGTTTCCACAACAATGCATCGTACTATGGTGGTTAATCAGTGAGTTACGTCGTTGTACGGGAAACGCACCCCAGATCAATATCCCAGGAGTTCAATTGACTATACTCTGATTAAAAAGTGTTCCTTTAATTTTTTTGAGCAGTGTAGAAAACGTTATTCAAAATGAATCAAGTAAATTATTTATAATTAATTAAATAATTAATTTAATAATAAATCATAAGTATATATTTTGAAAATGTTTACATGTGTATATATATTCATATTCTTATATTTTATATTATATAGAAATATATTTAATATATACAGATGCATCTAAAAATTTTGAATATCATGAAAAAGTAAATTTTTTTGTATGTAACTTATTTCAAAAAGTGAAACTTTCATATATTCTAGATTCATTACATGTAAAGTAAAACATTTAAAAAGTTTTTTTATTTTTTTATTTTATTTTGATGATTAGAGCTTACAGCTCATGAAAGTCAAAAATCCAGTATCTCAAAATATTAGAATATATTATAAATTCAAGAGCCACCACACACAGACATCTTCAGGAAACGGGCTACAGCTGTCACATTCCTAGAACCAAGCCACTCCTGAACCAGAAACCACGTCAGAAGCGTCTCACCTGGGCTAAGGAGAAAAAGAACTGGACTGTTGCTCAGTGGTCCAAAGTCCTCTTTTCAGATAAAAGTAAATTTTGCATTTCATTTGGAAATCAAGGTCTGGAGCCTGGAGGAAGACTGGAAGAGCACAGAATCCAAGCTGCTTGAAGTCAAGTGTGAAGTTTCTGAAGTTTATTAGTGCTGTCAAACGATTATTCGCGATTAATCGCATCCTAAAATAAAAGTTTTTGTTTACATAATTTATGTGTGTATACTGTGTGAGTATATATATATATATATATATATACACACACAGTATACACACATAAATTATGTAAACAAAAACTTTTATTTTAGGATGCGATTAATCGCGAATAATCGTTTGACAGCACTAATAAAAATAAATGCTTTAATAATATATAAATTGTTTTAATTCATTCAATAAATACTTTAATTAAAATGTGACTGAAATGTGCCTGTCTGAAATTTAATTTCTTAATTTAAGACATAATTAAATGAATAAATAATTAATTTGTTATTAAAATAATGTATTGAATCATTAATTTATTTATTCAATACATACATATATACATTAATTAATTAATTGAAATGTGACTTTTTATCTGAAATTTGTTTCATTCTTTGTGTGTGTGAGTGAATGAATGAATGAATGAATGAATGAATGAATGAATGAAAAGTGCCTATCATCTGAAATGCAATTCTTAAAGTGAATAAGACAAATGATTAAAAAAAATATTTATTCAATAAACACATTAATTAAAATGTGTCATTTTGTCTGTAATTGTTTATTTAAATAAATAAATAAATAAATAGTGACCTTATGTCTGAAATTAGATTAATTCTTTATAGGAATAGTAATGTTTTTTTCTGTAATGATCTTTTTCTTTTTCTTTTCATGGAATGGTCTGACATCTAGTCTGATTTTTTTGCTATTATTATATGGAAAAAAGCTGTGGATAAATTTTAATATATGAATAGGCTGACAGAAATGCGTTATTTTGATTAAAAGTCAAATTCTAGTTTTTGATATGAATAGGCCTTAAGGCTTATGCTGCCACACTTTCACTAATCCAGCCATAGGGATCACAATATTGTGTTATTTTTATTCATGACTGTGACTATACATTATTTATGTTTGTAATATCACAGTACTGGTCGGCATGGAGAGGTTAGCACTGTTAAAGAGGCTGTTCACGCCGAGCTTCATCAGATTTGATGTTGTTTTTCTCACCTCTGATAAAGCCTCTGAAGGTGGTGAACCGTAAGCGACCCGTCAGAGACGACTGGAACAGCTTCGCCCTTCAGAGTGAGCAGGAGGATGAGCCGCTGGCGGTGGAGGATGAAGATATCTGCATCAAGGTGAGACTATGCAGGCTATTTCTGTTCTCAGGCAGTAAACAGGAAACTGAGCGCCCATTATGAATGAGAATAACAGTCGTCCGCCTTTATATCCATTCCAGATCACAAATGGATATTTCAGCTGGACTGATGGAACCCCAACCTTGTCCAATGTGAATATTAAGATTCCTTTTGGTAAGTCCTATCAAAAATACATCTACACATACTGGAGGTGGCGCTCATGTTGCTTTGAATGTGGCTTGTGGTATTTCCTGATCCCATCTACTAACTTAAAACATATAGTTCACCCATAAATGAAAAAATCTAGTTACATTCCAAACCCATGTGATTTCCTTGTTTACGTGGAAAACAATAGGAGACATTTTAAAGAATGCACAGGCTGCTCTTTTCCTTACAATAAAAATGTTGATGGTTGCTTATGCTGTTAAGTTCCAAAAGGACATGAAGTATCATAAATGTAGCCCATACAGTATGACTTGTGTGATATATTCTATAGTCAAATAATCATTTTGTGTGTAGAAAAGATTGAAATTTAAGGGCCCTATCATACACCCGGCACAAAGTGTTTTTTGCTAGTTTCAGCCCGATGCAGTTATCATTTTCATGTCCTACACCATGTTGTCTAAATAGCAAATTCCTTTGCACCCATCTGTTTCCCACGCCCATCATGGGAGTGCTGGTCTGAAAACGAGGTGTGTTCAGGCGCATTGTTGGCGCGTTGCTATTTTGAGGCAACTGAAATAGACTGCACCATTGACCAGCTAAAACCTGGTCTAAAGTCAATGGCGCAGTAGGTTTTTTTTGTTATTTAAAGAGCACATTAGAAATATGCGCCTATAGGCAGGTCCACAGCGCGTGTACACTCTGCTTATTACACACACAGATAAGCAGCACACAAACATGCCAAATAATAAAAATTAAAGGATTACAATGTAAAAGATTATTATTGTGTAGGCTACATAAATATAAAAATGACTACATGTCTTGATGAATAGTCATTGCATGTATCAGAATTCGCCTACCTATTTGCTCGTGCACGAGCAGCTCCGTTTCCTCTCTGGAGACGTGTTCAGTCTTTGCGCTTGCAAATTCCGCCATGTAAATAGTGAATCCAACAGGCTCTTAAAGGGAATGGGAATTGAGACTCTGATTGGTTTATTGCACATTATGCCCAAAACACACCCATTACTCATTAAAAGAATAGGGACAACCCTTTTAGACCATGCATTGGGTGTGCCGAACCGTTTTCCCCGTCGTTAAATTAGCAAAAGTGGATTTGGACACGCCCTAAGTGCACCTGCGCCTTGCGCTTTAAACCATGCGCTTAGATCGTTAAAATAGGGCCCTAAATTGTTATTTGAAAAACACAGATTTTTCATTTCAGGTGAACTATTATTTTTAGGGATGCACGATATTATCGGACCAATATCTGAATCGGCCCGATATGAAAAATTATGCCGATATGTCTTGCCGATAAGAGGAACACATTAACTCGCATGTGCTCCCCCGGGTCCTAAAGCCCGCTCTGTAAGGAGTTTTAATTCCGTAGGGGGCGCTGTTGGCCTACTTTTAATAAGATGAAAGCAAAATACACAAATAATTATTAGACTGTGTTTCTGATTAAATAAAGCAGTAATTGATGCCATAAAATCATGAGTATGTTTTGATTTAAAGGTCAGAATCTATAGCTTACATAAACAACAACAACAACCAAAAATCACAAACATGACACTTAAATTAAATAATTTTATATATACTGATTTATTCATTAATGTGTAATACTTTTTAAACAAATTATGAGCTCTAAAAGATTTTCAGAATTTTTACAACTCTTTTGCTTTAGACCATTTACAAGTGTTAAATCTTAAAATAAAATGTTAAGGTTACCACTGCATCTTTTTGAAAAAAAATAAAAAATTCAGCGATTGAATATAGTTTATTTATAGTTATTTTCAAATCTTCAATGTACTGTCATTATAAAATAATTTAATTATTGTTTATTTAATTCTAACAAATAAGTTCTTGTTCAAAACTAACCAAAATTAAAAATAATTTGTTTATAATTTCTACACAGGAGAGATTCGGTACAAGGAACTATATCGACCAAAATGAGTTGAAAAATATCGGCATATCGGATATCGGATATCGGCAAAAATCCAATATCGTACATCCCTAATTATTTTAACATGATTTTTTGCTCCATGAAACCCATTTATCTTGATTCTTGATTGATTCTCTCTGCAGGTCAGTTAACTATGATAGTGGGCCAGGTGGGTTGTGGGAAATCATCTCTGTTGTTGGCTGCGCTGGGCGAAATGCAGAAGATCTCTGGCACTGTTATATGGAACAGGTGAGAATGCCGAATGCATTTTTTGATGGTCATGAAACATTGAGTTCAGCATAACATCTGGAGTGGTCGATAGTGTTGGAGACTAAAGGCCCGTTCACACCAAAGACATTTGGTGTGAAATTGGAAATTATAATAAGGAGTCTAATTCTGTGAGAATAGGGAAGTCCAAACTACAACAATAATGACATGAGGAACAATATTGTTGGCATCACTTTCAGAATTATGTTTTTCCAGCTGATGAATGTTAAAAACTTGACAGCTAATCAGAATCCACCTGACTTCAAAGAGCTCAAGCATTTAAACAAACAAAACTGCAGCGTTTGCTTATAACAAACTGAACGTTATAGTCTGTTGGTATGGACACTAATATGGTTTCATAATACTTATCGCTTTTAGTGTGAATGAGCCTTGACAATAATTCAGCTAAAAACTAACTGCTAACTCGCAATTCTGGCTTTTTTCTCACAATTCTGAAGTTACAATTGTCAGTTATAATGTCCAATTCTGGGGAAAAGAAGATAAAACAATTTCTTACAATTGCGAGTTTATATCTCACAATTCTGCCTTAATAACTCACACTTACTGCATGTTATAAAGTCAGAATTATGGAATATAAACTCACAATTCTGAGAAAAAATTCAGAATTGAGAGAAAAAAGTCAGAATTGTGAGAAAAAGTCAGAATTGTGAGTTTACATCTATAAAAGTTTATAAAAGTCAGAATTGTGAGAAAAAGTCAGAATTGTGAGTTTATATCTATAAAAGTTTATAAAAAAGTCAGAATTGCAAGAAAGTCAGAATTGCGAGATACAATTGTTTATATCTTGCAATTCTTATTTTCTTTCTATAAACTTGCATAAACTTTTTTTTCTCAAAGTTGAGAGATATAATCTCTCAATTCTGAGAAAAAAGTCAATTGCGAGGGAAAAAAAAGAATTGTGAGATAAAAAGTCGCAACCTTGTTTTATTTTGTATTCAGTGGCGGAAGTAGGCTTCCATAAACAATAGACAAATTCCCATTTTTCTAGTTTAGCACGTCAAAATGTTTACTGATGTAGCTGATGGAAATGCTAATTATCGCTAACATTTTGCAAGTGTCAACAAAATCTTTTTTTTTTTTAACTGTAACAGTAAATTCTGTGCTGACAATTCAAAGAAATGTTGAAAAATTTTGGAACAATTTTTGTTGAGAAAACGGGCTTTAACGCAAATAAATGTTGTGTTCAACGACAGAATTATACATGCGTCCACATCCCATTGAAGCGCTGAATGACAGCATGTGTCATAAGATAATTATCACTCTTCAAATGTTTATTTCCTCCTCGCCTGTCTTTCCCCGTTGAACACAGGGTTGTGGTGGAAAGGATGAAAGATGTGAATTTGCTGTTAATTGAAAAGCTCTAATCGATGGCAGAAGTTGTCACCCTAATTTCATACCCAGGCCTGGTTGAAGTGATTGCTGTGTTGACAGGACTAAATCCCATTTGTCCATGAGAGCTCTCTGAATAAGAGCACTGTGTGCAGAAAATACATTGTAACGAGTAATGCCTTTCATAAGGAGCTTGAAATTGCTTTAATGATACTGTGGATGTTTTGGGGATTGGTAATTTTCAGAGTCACTATTATATAAAGAAAAAATTCATGAGGGTCAGTAAAGTGGGGCTCTATTATGCTCAGTCTCTAGGTAATATAAAGTTGATTATTGTGTTACCAGCTTCTCTTAATGTTTCAAAGAATATCTGAAGTAATGTGGTTGTTCAGTTTCAGGCTTGTGGAAAACACAGCAGGACCCTATAAAGGAGTAATTGGACTGCCACTGGTATTGATTCCCAATTTTGTGAGCCATTGGTTTACCCAGAAAGAATCAACATTGATTTTGGGGGGAAAACCAGAAGAATTTTGGAAACAGGATTTATTGGAGTCATAATGAGGAATCAGATTTCCTTTATTTTGACAGTGTTCAATGTCCTATGAAAACAAGCTCTTTCAGAGCTAAAAACTTCCTCACTAGGCCAGAGAAAATGAGCATTTATTGAAAATAAGCTGCAGAAAGACTGCACATTTCACCAATGTGGTCGAAATGGAACAATAACAGATCACCTTTAAAAAGATCACTGCAATAAAAAGGTCATAATGTGCCAGTGCATCCCATGATGGCTCAAATGTCAGCAGACAAAGGGCAACAGGACCATTTCAGGAATGCACTGTTGCCTCTGTTGATGAGCACTAGAAACCCTTCCCTCACCCTCTATACGTCACACTCATCTGACCTTCAGGGGTCAAACAGAGGCTGTGATGTTCCCGTCCACCATCATATCAAGTCCTTTTCACAAATTAGTCACCTGTTCATCAGTTCATGCTCTCATACAGGCTATTAGTGATTACAGTGTTGATTTGGGGCTTGTGTTTTGTTCAAGTGCCAGTCCATCCTGGCAACAACCAACCAAATGAGCCCAAATCAAAGGGGCCACTTATGATAACAATGGGATTAGACAGACAATGCAGATCCACTTAAAGTGCTTTAGATTAAAATATAAAGTAGATGTTCATATCTGTAAGATAGAAGCATGATTTGGAAGCAGTCATTGAAATGAAAAGGTTACCCTTTTAAACCGCCTGAATCGAATTACCGTCTCAGACCCGAAACAAATCAAGGCAAGTCACCTTTATTTATATAGCGCTTTATACAATACAGATTGTGTCAAAGCAACTTTACAGTTTCAAACAGTAAATGCTCTTTAAATTAGTCAAACTTGAATAATGATGTATCTAGTTTAATGCACAGACATTTTAAAGCAGCTCTAGCACCTCTTGAGTATTGAAGTTTGTTACTACAACCACAATGCATAGGCCAAGCAATTGCTTATGTGTTTAAATACATGCTTAAAGTATCTGACCCCGAAGGACACCTGAATCCTACAGAATGACATAAGATGAATTATCTATGAGTTATTTGAGCACTTATCTTCTCACCATGAGCACATTCTCTCTATGAGAACCATCTCCAGTATTCAAATAGCTTGCATGTTATGTGTGCCCAGTAAGCTGAGGGTTAAGCAAAATGTATGTTATGTCTAAAAATAGACTACAAAGCCTTACAGCACAAAATATCTCCTTGAACAGTCATCTGGTTTTCAAGCAGGCTAAATGTGGGTCTCCAAAAAGCAAATGTTTATACTACCAGTACCAAAATTTACTGTATTAACTGGGTGTTGTCTAATTGGAGAGGAACTGGTTTTTACGTGTGATTGTTCATGTTGGATACGACGCTTCTGGCTGATGATCAGAGAGTACTGTATCTCAGGCGCCGTGGCAAGAAAACCTCTCTCTTATCTGAATCATTTATCAGAGAAATGCCCATATGAATGACTCTCACAGCTTCTGATCTCAACATGTCATGCCCAAAACAGCGTAAATAAGATATTTGTAGTAAGTAATAGATAAGCTAAATAGTCTTTGATCTCTGATAGTTGTTGCTTGTAAACAATTACTGTTTCTGTTTATTTTTGTCTGATATTTTGATTTATTTTAAGGAATCATACACAGTTTAGGTAACATGCTAATAATGTTTTGTAAATAACTGCCAACATGCATGGGTTTAGAATTTTCTGTATTCTTTAAGTTTGTTTTTAAAAACAAGGTGGTGAGAGTATCAATGTTTCTTTTCTCAATCATTTATCATACAACTGTTTATCTGCCCAGATAAATGACTTTAACAGCTTGAAATGTCAACATTTCATGTCCTAAACAAAAATCTACAATACAACATAGCAAAGTTAGCTGTTGCTATTTTAGAAGTAGTAAACAAATGAGTAAATAAATAAATATTTTGTTGTTGTTGTTGTTTCTGTAAACATTTACTACTTTGCAACATCACAAATGTTTACATTTACGTTTACATTTACATTTAGTCATTTAGCAGACGCTTTTATCCAAAGCGACGTACAAATGATGACAATAGAAGCAATCAAAATCAACAAAAAATGTTAGGTTTTAAGCAGTTCTTGGTAATAATAAAATATAATTTAATAATTATTAAAAGTAATATTAAAACAGTATTTCATATATTGGTTAGGTTGTAATATGTTTTAAATTTAATGTAAAATTAAAAAATAAATTAAATATAATTATATTTAAATGCAATAATATTTAAATTGTACTTGTATTTAAAATTGTATTGAAGCCCCAAAACCCCCTCAGACCCCAGACCCCCATATATATATATATAATTCAAGACTCTTTTCCGTATGATTAAAATGTGTACAATAATTATATTACCAGTATTTTATAAATGATTTGTCTTTGAGTTTTATTTGTTTTATTGGGTGCTTATACCATGACATATTGTCAAGCTTAGCACCTCTCTACAAATCCTGTTCTTAAATTAATAAACTGTCCAAATCCAGTTTTAATAATGTCTGTCATTTTATAATGGCACACGGTGGTTAATTACATCTCTCAGTATGGTGTCTAAAAATCACCTTCCTGGAACCGCATGCGTCATCTGCTTTCTACGGTTCTCCCTCATGTGGATTGACAGTTCACAGTACATTCCCATTAAAACAATCACTAAGAAAAGGTAATAAAGCTCAAAATGGAAACGGGTTAAGGCTAAACATGTTGCAGTAAGATTTAACATCTCCAAAACAGCCTCTCTTAAATTGACATGTTGAGTCCTAGCTTAACTACAAAGCCATCATTGAATAACACTGAATAAATATTTATCTAATGGCTGTATATGTGCTACAGTATTTTCTGGTTCTTCTTTTTCTAGGTTTGAAAGGACAGAGCTTAAGAGCTTCGACTGCAGCTAATGCCTTCAGGCAGCAGAAAAGCTCTTATTTATATTCCTGTTGACTTTTCAAGGACAATTTAGTTTTGTTTAGCCTCAGAGCTAATTTCAGTTCTAGTAGTGGCACTTTATGGATTTATTTTGAACGCCATTTTATCTTGCTTTCAGAATACTTGCAATATTACAGCAGCATGCTTATCCTTGACTGGAATCTCTTAGAAATTGCAATTAAATACAATAAATAATTCAGTGTATTTATTACTGATTTTTAGCTCTGATTCATATTAAGTTTTTCTTAGCACAGTTTATCTGAATCTATGCACATAAATATCTTTGTCATGTTAATTTCTCCTCCTTGTTGAGTTGCATTTTCTGTGTGTTCTTTTGCAGACTGCCCACTCTGGATGATGAAGGAAATGAAAGGTTGGTTCTTTTGTCTTACAAAGCTGCAAAACACAAACATAAACATTTAGCGCGTCCTGCAGAGAGTCTGTTAATTACTGTGTACGCGCTGAGGGTTTGTGGACGTGTCCTGTCATGCTGCGCAGTGCTGATGCTTTGCTCTGTGTTTGTTGGCATTAATCCCTTAGCTTTGTTCTTCAGGGCTGTGTAGTTCCTCTCATCCACTGTCAGCTACTTTATGAGGCCGTTATAATGACAACAACACATATAAATACATTTTACCATTCACTATAACTTTTTTAATATGTCTGCCATTATTGTAGCTTTGCATGTTTTGCTAGAGTTTTTGACATCTAAATGTATTTATTTATTTTTTTGCTCATGTAGACAACATTTTAAGTCATAGTTTGGCAAACATGTTCGGATGGTAGGCAACATTATTCAACCATCTAAGATACCTAATTTTGGCCAAAAGCAGTATTTAATGTATTCTTCATGGATGCACCAGAATGCATTGCGTTGCACAGATTGTGTGACGGGACATGTCGATTATGAATATATATTTATTCAGAACTGATAAGCATTGAAAGACTTTTCATATTGAGCTTAAATGTAGTGAGACCCTAAAGGACATGGTGATCGGAGGAAAAAATATATATTTTAATCCATTTTGTGAGCAAACGCAATGTTTCTCTGTGGAACGCAGCACTTTTAGAAGATAACGCAAACTTTTTTTTTTTTTTACGAACAAAGTTTATTGGGAAATGTAAAACTTTTTAGAGAAAGCACATTTTTGTGGGTGAATACAAAATTTCTTGAGGGACCAAAATCTTTGCGAGAGAACAAATATTTTTTTTGAGCGAATGCGAAGTTTTTCTGGCAATGCAAAATTTTTACGAGAGAATGCAACTTTTTGCGAGTGAATGCAACATTTCTTGAGGCAACAAAACCTTTCTGAGAGAAAACAAATTTTTGTGACTGAATGCTAAGTTTTTTTGGGAGCACATAACTTTTATTAGAGAATAAAGATTTTTGTGAGCGCAAAACATTTGCATGAGAACAAATTTTTGGGGGTGAATGTTTCTTAAGTGAACAAAACCTTTGCGAGAGAACACGTTTTTGTGAGGGAATGTAACGTTTCTCTGCGAACGCAAAATTGAGCGAATGCAAATTTTTGTGAGCGAATGAAGAGTTCTTTGGTGAACGCAAAACTTTTGCATGAGAACAAATTTTAGTGGCCAAATGCATCGTTTTTTGGGTGAACGCAAAACTTTTATGAGAGAGTGAATTTTAGTGGGCGAATGTATAGTTTTGGGGGAAACTTTTGCATATTGCATATTTGCATATTGTTTCCATAACTATGTCCCCTTAGGGACTAAAGAAATCAAATTTTATTAGTAAAAAAATTTACTTCATTAACTTACATTAACGGTCGCCGTGATTTTGCCAAGTCACACATGATCCTGGATCAACATTACTGTCCAAAAACATAGAACTAACCCTATCCCTATCCCTAAACCTAACCCTACCCATAATTTATCCCAAAAATCAAAGGGAAATGATAGCTGAATAACAAGGGTGCAGAAGCACCTAACCCTTGTTGCAAGCCTAAAACAGACATTTCCTGTAAATTTATCCCGCAATTCTGATTGGTTGATTGGGATCAAGTAACGTTACTTTACTAATTACTTGGAAAAAAGAAATCTGATTACATAACGTTACGTAAAAAGTTACTTAATCAGATTTCTTTTTTCCAAGTGACTAGTAAAGTAACGTTACTTTTTAAATGACAAGAAACGGAGTTACTGTTTCAATAAGTAACGCCATTTATTGACTGACAGCTCTCGTGTGTCCATGTTGAGAGAAATCGGGAGTAAGTGCAGAGGCGTTGTGTGCGCTGTGTGAACATGATCTTACTGTAGTTCTAGACTAAATGTGAACATGCATTTACTCATCTCACCTGCACAAAAACTGATTCAGTATTCCTCAAAATGAATAAAAACAGTGAAATGCAACCTTAGAATATGACGCAAACCTGCAATAATTAAACATGTTAAATAATGCAAAAAATTTTAGGGAGTAACGCAATATTGTAATATATTACTTTTAAAAGTAACTGTCCCCAACACTGGGCATGCCTAGACTTTGTCTCAAATTGTTAAAAGTAAATATATGCTACATTCTGCAATACCCAATTTTGAAGAAATTGTGGCTAGTCAGACTGCTAAAAAATTGTGGCTGCTAGGTTTTGAGAAATTGTTGCTTTGGCCACTTGATTATACGGCAAGTGGAAAGAGGACAGGAAATGATGAGAAAACCAAATGACACCAACTGGATTTGTGTTGCTTTGTATTTGCACAACACGCTAGCATTTACACTAGCCGCTAAATCATGGCTCTAACAGAGACAGCTGCAATTTCAATGGCTTTCTTATCTGCTGTAATGGGTGAACTCATTTGTTTTGTCTGTTAAATACATAAACTCTGTAGGGAACAGCTCAGGTATTAGCTCTTTGGAGGACTATTAAAAAGCGTTTTACTATCTAGGCGACAGTGGTGCTGGTGATAAAATGTACTACCGTCCCCTCGGTCATCAATAAAACAGCACGCGCTTTCTCAATGTGTGAATGTGTGAGTGTGTGCAGGTGTCTGTCCTGTTCTTGGCACTTGAGCTGGAATGGCAGCCAACAATAGACGTCTCTTATTACTGTTGGCGGCAATCACTATGTCATACATTACAAAGCCAAGGTGTGTTATTACCGGACATTTCAAAAAGCCATCTGCTATTTCATTCAAAAAGCTATTTGGCTACTTCAAAAAATGCTGCCTGTTATCTAGAAATAGTGTAATTTCCGTACTAGAGCATTATTTTTATGTGATGGGCAATTTTTCCAATAAACCTCGACAAGCATCACAATCCATTCTTCTCACAGCTGAAATAGAAAATGGTATTGTTTAGAATGGAATACTAGCAGGATGCATACTGAATACTGCGCAGTATACACTCAATATATGTTTGCTGTTTAAATATGTATGTGAAACCGTACGCATTATGTAATAGGAAGCATTTTAAACTGTCCCTGATAGCACACACACATCATGGAGACATCTATTTGACATCTGCATTTACATCTGCAAGACGTATTTTTTAGTGTTTGCTCATCTGCAATACATCCATAAGACATTTCATATCAGATATCAAATAGACATTTAGAAAACGGCTTTAAGATGTTTATGATTTAGAATGTATGTAAAACGGACGTCTGTCAGATGTTTGTACACAGCAGATGCTTTCCAGATCAAGTGATCTTTAACAGACATCTTGCAGACGTACGTGTGCTATCTGGGGTCACATGACCTCGGACATAAATTTAAGTGAGCAAGTGACATTCACTAGCTGGCATGAGATTGACCTTCATGAATGAAATGTGGTTGAAGAATGTCAGTTTTATCTGTATGTTGCAAAAAAAAACATTAAATGCTAAATGTTGCAAAAATAAAAAAAGATAACCAAATAAATGGTAACACTTTATTTCGATAGTCCACTTTAGACATTCTATTAACAGTAAGTAACTTTGCAACTACATGTCAACTAGCAGTTAGTAGAGTATTAGTAGACTGTCTGCTTAATATCTTCTAACACTTTCTTTGTCAACTTATTCTACTAACCCTAAACCTACCCTAACAGTCTACTCTGAGAGTTAGTAGACATGTAGTTCCAGATTAATGAGAATTAGTTGACATGTAGTTGACATGTAGTTACAAAGTTACTTATAGTTAATAGAATGTCTAAAGTGGACTATCGAAATAAAGTGTAACCAAATAAATAAATCAACATTGACATTTTAACTAGACGTTGTAAAACACATAGTGATATCGCTGTTGATTCAACAGTTATTGAACCTTGATTCTTGATGTTGATTCACCTGTGAGTAAACATTGAATCATAAAAAATTGCTGAAACGATATTTACTGCTTAATGGTTGTAGAAAAGGTTAGCAAAATACTTATCAATATCAATAAAAATCAACAATGACATTTTTACAAGATGTTGTAAAAGACGTTGAAACTGTTCCATATCAGCATTGATTTTATTTGAAAAATCAAAAACAAAAATCAACATTGATTGAACTTCATGATTCATGATGTTGATTCACCGATGAATAAACATTAAAATTCTAAAAAATGTTGAAACAACGTTTACTGCTAAAAAAGTTAAAAAGATAAACACTACTAACAAATCAATGTTACAATTTTAACATTGCATTGTAAAAGACATTGAAACAATATTGCAATATCTATGTTATTTCTATTTAAAAAATAGATTCTTTAAACTTTGATTCATGACACTGATTCAAAACGTTTCCTGCTAAATAATTGTAAAAAGATATAATACTTAAAAGTTAAAAATGTAATAAGACAATGTAAAAATGTGAAACAATATCAATGTTGATTCAAATTGAAACAAAATTTAACTCTGATTCATGATGTTGATTGACCCGTGAATAAACGTTGAAAAGCTGCTGGGTTTTTATCATGTCAGAACTAAACATTCAATTAAGTTTTGTGTAAAAGCGTAATTTTGGTAAGCCAATCAAATGAAGAAAGAAAAATATAGTTGATACTTGGTTTGTCACACCTGAAATAGAAGGTTGAGCACATTGCATTGTGGGATACAACATTACATACAGTGTATTCTGTTAAATACTGCACAGTTTGACAAAGTTTGTGTTAATAGTATGATAGCATGCTTTTCCAAACACAGCCTTAAATTGTTTACAGATATAATTATGCAACTCTCCCATAGTTTGAATCAATCTTCTAAAACCTGATCCTTTCCTGGCTTGTACATGTTATCAAGGACAGCATGCCATTATATGTCCAAATGCTCAATAGACAAATCCATTAAGGCTCTTTCTCACTGTACTCATCCCTATATGAAGCTTCATTGGTTCGGCTGCACTGCACTGCGATTCAGCCATACATGATTACACAGCACTTCTCCGGCCTCCTGTTACATGGCATCAGCAGCAGCGCTTCAGGTTTAATGCGGAGCTGAGAGAGATGTACTGCAGAGGTCACGCTTGTGTGTGTAAATGTCTTTTCATGATGCTTTAGGGGAACCTTTTAAAGTGATATTTATGTATTTGTGCTTTCAGCCCCACAGATGCAGCTGCAGACGGGGATATCAGGTGTGTATCACACAGACACACACATGCCACATGAGACTTGATTCACTAGTTCAAATATAGTTGTTTTTAAAGCAGTTTCTGAATACTAATCAGAAAGGTTCATTCTTACAATAAGACATGGACACTGACATCAGATACTGTTTGTTAGAGCACACAGTAAATTTTAAAGAAACAGTACACTAAAAATGATAATTTTGTCATTCATGTGTCGCCCTCAAGCTGTGTGTGTGTGTGTGTGTGTGTGTGTTTTTAGGGAATCACAAATGAAGAAATTTTAAATCTGACATGCCAAATATACAATTTGGTATTTATCATTAACTAAAATTAATACTGAAATTCAATTAAAGCAAAATTAAAATAAGTGTTAAAATAAACGTAAAAAAAGACAAAATTATAATAATAATATTGTCTCTGACTACTGTGCCTTTAAGACTTTTTTATGTAAATGATATTCATTGTGATTGGCAAATTTTTGCTTACCAGCATATTTGACACTATTATTATCGTATTCGTATATAGTTTTGTCCTAACTAACTGTGATCACAATGATTTTGCCGGTCTGTTGTGTAGCCCTGCCCACAAAGAAATCTTATTGGTCAACAAACTGCATAGTATTGCTCTATATTGACTATAAGATCAAGTTTGACTTATTTATGCATATGTACCAACAGTTCATAACAATAGACAACATGACAAAATTCCTTAAACTAAAATTAAAATAAAAAAATATAAAAGTAAAAGCTAATTCTTTTCTTTTTCTTTTTATAATGCTATAATAGTATATAAATGATACTAAAATAACACTGTAATCACCACAAAAACAACAGTTCATAGTGACCACATCTGCTTCAATGAGGGAAAAAAACAACATAAAAGTTACATAAACGTAATGACTCGTGCATATATTTCAGCTTTCTGTAAGAAAAACTTAAGATGCTATTTACTAAAAAAAATTCCCCTCCATTGTAGCTCTCAAATAAAAATATGGCACAAGTTGAAGTTGACTTGAAATCTAAACATCACGAGTTAACAACAACAACATTCAGGTTCAGCAAATGGTGACATAATTATCATTTTTTTATGTACTGTTCCTGTGAATAATGATTTTTAGAGTAGGTCAGCCTTGAACAAGCCTTTCTTTTATATTTAAGAGCAACATTGGTGTTGTGAAGGAGGTCACTGATGTTATGGCAACCCCTCTGACAGGAAAAGAGGTGCTGTGGCATATGCTTCCCAGAAGCCCTGGCTCCTAAACACCACGCTAGCGGAGAACATCACTTTTGAGATGCCTTTAATAAAGCAAAGGTAACTGACCTTCATTTACTCCATGGATTTGTTGCCCACACATTTATCTTTTAAAAAAGCCACCATATGGCATCTAGATCCAATGTTTCTGTCTAATGGGCCTTCTGTACGCATTAACCTGTGTCTAGCATCCAGTTGCCCTAGTGATGTACAAAAGTCAAGTGTTTATTCTTCTTTTTAGTGTCCATTTGTCAATACAAAATCGTCCTCTATTCCCATCTGACATTCAATCATTATCGCCTCTTTAAACTTCAGTGACAGTCATTAGACAGATGTGGCCTTCAGTAAGTGTCTCTCTGTGAGTCGCCGCTTCTCATAATCTGTGTTTTACAGCTGCCTCAGCGGCTGATACGTGTCAGCAGTGTCTGTACTCAAAGTCCATTGATCTATTTATTTGCTTACAGCCCACTTGTAATTTTAAGACGCTCTCACAGTAGCAAAATTCTTTGGCGAAAAAGTCCATTGTCTGCTGTCAGTAGTGTGTAGTAGTATGAAGCACAGATTACATGGAAGTCACTTTCAAACCTTTCTGTTCGTCAATGCCGCAAATTTGTGTGAAAAACATGCAAAATCGGCGTGGGGAAATTCCAAATCACACAGATTCCTATTGAAATGACTGGATTTCGCCAAGCAATGGCAAGTGTTACTGCACCTTTGGGCAAAGTTTCTTTTGCTAATTCATTTTTTCATGACTGTTTGCCACTCTTTGACTCTCAGAATCTCAGCTCTGAAGTTGTTAATCAATGGATTTGCTTCTATTGAAGCTGTCAGCCGCATAATTTCAACTTAATCTTACAATAATTGTGTTTAGAAATAATTTTGCGTAAAGAAAATACCACCAGAGTCGCAACAAGCAATATGCGCTAAAAATGCTATTTTAGTTCCACCCATTTATGTATGTGTGTGTGTGTATATATGTATACTTATATATTTAAAATGACTAGTTTTATATTTCTCTGTCATTATTAATTTGATTAATGTCATTCGCAATGGTTCATGGGATTGTAGTTATTTCCCTCATCAAAGCTATGATGTACACAGTCTTGTACACTTGCATTTTTGTCTGATTTCCAAATACTTTTTTGCTGCAAATCAAAGTTTGTAATGTTATGATTCACCTCGTACCCACTTGGCTTGGTTCATGGCTCATAACACTTTAACAAAGATTCATTTTTGACAGAGTCCATGCAGAGAATCAGTCATTCATTATTAACCACTAATTTTATTTCAACATCAATATTTCAAAAAGTACTAAAGCTAGATTAACACATAGTATTAAGTGACTAGCCAGCTGTGCTTCAGTCTCATATCTTTTGTTGTTTCCAGGTACAGAGCGGTAATTGAAGCATGTTCTCTCCAGCCAGACATTGACATCCTGCCCCAGGGGGACCAGACGGAGATCGGAGAGCGGGTCAGTGTGACGCCCATGTGACTTGGGTGACGCATTTCATTACCAGCCATCTGGAATGGCTTTAGTACTGCAAATGGTAGAGTTTCAGTTATGATGGGTCATATTGAATTCCACTGATAAACATACATAACATATTCCTCATGTTTTAGTATCCAGGCAGCCATTAAAAGGGCACCGTCTCTTTTGTTTACTCTCAGCTATTTAGTTCAGGTCACATTTAAGGCAGCCTGATGTCGTAAATGGCTTTCAGGTTGTTCCTAAAAGCATAGTATTAAGTGACTAGCCAGCTGTGCTTCAGTCTCATATCTTTTGTTGTTTCCAGGTACAGAGCGGTAATTGAAGCATGTTCTCTCCAGCCGGACATTGACATCCTGCCCCAGGGGGACCAGACGGAGATCGGAGAGCGGGTCAGTGTGCCGCCCATGTGACTTTTGTGACGCATTTCATTCCCAGCCATCTGGAATGGCTTTAGTACTGCAAATGGTAGAGTTTCAGTTATGATGGGTCATATTGAATTCCACTGATAAACATACATAACATATTCCTCATGTTTTAGTATCCAGGCAACCATTAAAAGGGCACCGTCTCTTTTGTTTACTCTCAGCTATTTAGTTCAGGTCAGATTTAAGGCAGCCTGATGTCGTAAATGGCTTTCAGGTTGTTCCTAAAAGCAGTCTTCCAGCTGATTTAAAGAGTTCAGTCAACATGATCAATACACATGCCAAGTGTGTGCAGTACGGTTACCCTAACAACTTATACCCCCTGCCCCCTTCCTAATGAGGTGTTTTATCAATACAGACTTGTTGGTAACTTTCCTCTTCCTATTCTTTGCTCTTTCCAGGGCATTATTCTTTCCGGAGGCCAGAGGCAACGAATTGGTGTCGCTCGAGCTCTTTATCAAGCCACCAATGTGGTGTTCCTGGTAGGTCCAGATATAGCTATACATGCAAATCAGTGAAGTGAGACATCAATTAATTTTTTCTTTTATCGTAGGATGATCCATTCTCAGCGCTGGACATTCACCTGAGTGATCACCTGATGCAGGAGGGCATTCTTAAACTACTGAGGGAGGAGAAGAGGACGGTGGTGCTCGTGACACACAAACTACAGTATCTCCCACATGCAGATTGGGTACTTCATATGCAAATACACTTATTTAAAGTTCCCTATAGAAAGTAATTTAAACCAGTTGGTCAGAATTTTGATGGCTATATCAGGATTAGGCAATAAAAAAGCAGATTTGGAATTTTGACTCTTCTCTGTTGTAGGGCTGGGTGATATAGCTAAAAAAACTATCAACGATATAATGTTTCATATCGTTCGGTATCAATAATTATTGACATTTTATATAACCTTTTTTTAAACAAAGAGCAATAGAAAAAAAGGTTTAAATTTAACCACTGTATTTTTAAATTAACCCAGTTTATTGAGACAAACAACAAATAGTTTTTGTTTAACAATCACACACAAAATAAAAATCAAACAAATATCTAATTTCTAATGTTTTATATGCAGATTAAATAGGTCTTAAGGAAACTTTTGACATCCCGAGGCCACAGGAGGGTGCAATGAGCAAAATAATGCAGCACATTTAAATTGTCAACACAAGGAAATATCTGTCTATAAAAAAATGTGCATTACGTCTAAATTAATTCATAAAAATTTAATTTAATTTCGTAAATTGCATAAACAATTATGAACAAAACCGCATCATGTATTTATGCACTGCTTAATCCAAAGAGCCGAAGCGCCATTCACACAGATTGCATTTAAAAACATGAGATGCAGCGAAAAGGAATAAACCTCCACAAATTCGTAACGTGTTTTCTAAAAGTTTAAACTGTTTTAACTTTGCATGGCTTTCTATACATCTCTTGTGAGACGCGAGTGCAGCAGTCATATTTGTCCGTCTAAAAAATGTGCTGAATATGCGTTCTGTGTGAATGGCTTGGTTTCGGTTTTAACCCATTCAAGATCTTCTCCGCATTGAGCTTCTATATTTCTCTAATATTTTGAATGAATAACGCAGCAGCGGCGCGTCTCGTGGGCTAGACTAACAAAATATTAAAATGAAACAACGTCACTTACATCAAAGAGCTTTTGCTTACATCATCATCACCGCATCTCGCGCGCCACTAATGACGCTCCCTGATGCACTCCTAACATTCAAATGCAAATGTTTATTTTAAATTCGACTAATATTCATTTTTTATTCACAATCTCCTCATCACAGGCAGGCACAGCACTGCACTCATTTCAGCATGTGTTCGTGTTTGTGTGTGCTGTCTGCGTCACTCATAGCACGTGCCTATATCGTGCGCTTTATCGAGCATTTTTTCTATCGTTATCGAAGAAGGTGTACCGTCGATAAATATCGATACCGTTTTATCGCCCAGGCCTACTCTGTTGTATTGGAAAGAGAAAAAGCAAAAGGTGAGCTCTGAGATGTAGAAGCCTTCTAATACAAGTAACTAAATATGTTACTTTCAATTTCTCTCTTCCAGAATGGAAGCACTATTTTACTTTTACTTGCAGAGATTTTACTTTTAAAAGAATATTGCAGGTTCAGTACAAGTTAAGCTGAATTGACAGCATTTGTGGCATATGTTGATTACCACACACACACACACACACACACACAAATCTTAATTTTTGGAATACTTTGTGCTAATCAACATGTCATAGGTATGGTCAATTGTGATTAATTTTTAATTAACCTAGGATATTACTTTATTTAAAATAAAATGATAAATTAACTTAGAAGTTACATTAGAAGTGGATGAGATGTAAGAGAATGTGAGAATCTCCTATAATTATCCTATAATTATTTCCCTTGCCTCAAGATATGTTCCCTGAAAACACCTTGAGATCGTACACAGTAAATCTGTTTTGTTTTAAGGTGGTTTAGATATGTTTACTGGAAAAGTTTTGATATGTTTGTTTCCTAGATATAGTTTGATTGCAAACATTTCTTTAGTTAATTAAAAAGTAAATATGCATAGTTCCAAATGCTTTGACCCAACATATCCAACCAGAGAAAACATTTTCATGAAATTGTAATTCTCAAGTCGATTTGTTGTTATCATCAGCCTTGTTATAAGAAATAAATACAGCCCCAGTCTCTCTCAAACTGGCTCTGGGTGATGAATTGCCTTGTTAAAGTCTTCCTCCTTCTGGTACTAAATAAATCAGCAGTGGTCAGACAAGAGTTTTTTTAACTCCCTGTTGTTTAGACATAGTCACTATAAGCTGACAGATAGAAATATTGGCTTTACTTCTCATTGGGCATTAAAAAGATCCACCATCTTATATGTGGCAAATGAAGTAATAACTGAATGTTGTTTATTTTGTAGATCATTGCAATGAAGGATGGCAGCATACAGACAGAAGGGACGTTAAAGGACATCCAAAATTCTCAGCCTGAGCTCTTCGAGCAGTGGAAGACTCTGATGCACAGACAAGACAAAGAATTTGAGAAGGTAGTCTGCAGAAAGTTAATGAGATAGTAGAGGAAGTGATTTAAAGGGCAAGTTCATTAGTTTTGCTTTGTAATGCCAAATTCACTTGACCTTTTTGTTGACATTCATTTGCATTGTTTGAGAGATTGGAAAAATAATCTCTATGTTTATGCTGACAAAATATAAGCTTGGAAATAAAAAAGACGGGACACAGTGGATACACTGAGAAGAGAATGCATGTAAAATGGGACCTAAATAGACAAAATAGGGACTGTAATAAACTCAAGTCTCCAAAAAAGTGTCTAATATGCCATCTAGTGGCCAACACAGCCTCCAATCAGGTCATTGAACTGTCCTTTTGTGTTAAAAAATACATTAAGCATCAGGACGTACCTCAGACATACCTCAAGGAACGGTGTTGGGCCCCTTCCTGTTCATCTTCTATATGGAATATCTTACAGTATTTGGACCAAAACTACCTGCAGATGTTCTTTATAGGCTCCTTCGTTATAGGCTCAGATCTTTCAACGTGTAGGAGGATGTAAGGATGTTCTTGCAGAACAGGTCATCTCAGGCCACTATTATTCAGTGGACCTTTTCAGAAACCCAAATACTCAGGCAAAGAATTGGAAACCAATCATATAAAGAATGAAATTACATTTGATTTATGCTACTTAACTAGCCAAATATGCTAAACAGAATACCCTGTTCTCCATTATTTTGTGTTCCAGGAGACAGTAGATGAGAATATGACGGTGCTGGAAAGAAAAAACTTGAGGCGAGCCATGTACTCCAGAGAGGCTTTAAAGACTGAGGAGGAAGAGGAAGGTAAGAGTAGATAAACATGCGGCAAAACACTAATATGAGCTTTTTAGCAGTGTTTGTATTATATGCTCATCTGATACAATAACGGATTTTTCCTGCAAGCTCCTTGCAATTAAAAGACAATGGGTTGTTGCATTGTTAACTATGCAAGCACATGGTAGGAATCCTCATAAATCTTCATTAAAGATCTGGGTGACAGGAGAGTAGTAATACTTCTTGTTCCTTTTTTTTTTTTTTTTTTGCTGACTGCAGCATTGAAAAAAAGCCAATTATCTGATTGCAACACCCTCTGCAAGTCCTGATGCCAAAATGTTTGGATGCCCACTCTCACCACCTGTCAGGAAGCTCAGGATGCACTGACAGATGGCTGAGGTCCCTGGTCTTGGTGGCAAGCCTAGACTGAGCATTGTAATTAATCTGTAATTAAGAAATACGATCCTTCCGAGTGGAACAGGGCAACATATTGGCATCATCCAGAGGTCTCTTCCTGCAGTGAGAAAATTGCAATTGGTATAGAGCAAAGCTAGACAACCCTGACTCTGGAGGGTTTCCTTCCTGCAGACGTTAATTAGTTAGTTTAGGTGTTTTTGATTAGGGATGGAGCTAAACTTTTTGAAAGGGTTGGCTGCCCCAGTATAGAGAATATGGCCATAGTTGTTTAAGCTTTGTTTTTGTTGTGTTATGCATAATTTGTGAACATTTCACAACTTGAACAAGTTTAGTAACAGGACACTTTTGCTCTTGCTGCTTTCTTGATGTTCACCTTCCCGAAGCAACTCCTTACTACATGGGGGGGGTCCAATTCTAATCCTGGAGGGCCGCTGTCCTGCAGAGTTTAGCTCCAACACTAATTAAACACACCTGAACTAATCAAGGTCTTCAGAACCTCAGTTAGAAACTTTCAGCCAGGTTGATTGAGCAGGTTGGAACTAAACTCTACAGGATGTTGGCCCTTGTAGGAAACCCAGAAGCAAAGACAAGGAGACTCTTGGTGTATCTTTAGGTTCGTTATTTTTTGACAAAGTCCTGTGTGGACCTGCAGACTAAGGTAGGCATACATTGTATTTTATAGGCATTCAGTGGTCAGTCCTTAAATGTGGTGATCTTACACACAGCCTCAGAAGTGACCACTAACCGAAAACATCAAAAGACAATACAGGAAATCACCCCCCACTGCGAGCTCCAGCAAACCTATGGCTCGTTTCCACTGAGCGGTACAGTACAGTTCAGTACAATACGATTCGGTACAGGTAACCCTGATCCAGCTTGCGTTTCCACTGCCAACAGTACCCTTCTTGATAGGCGTGGTGTATGCCGGAAAGTAGCGATCGACGATAAAGCATGACAATAAGCACAACTCAGCGGAATGAGTGAAGGACTCTTTATCCCCTTGTATCATGCAAAAGTGACGATTCTAGTCAACCAATCAACGTTCTGCAGTGAGTTTAGCTCCACCCTTTTGGTACCCGCTGCTGTGCTAGGTACCCCAACGGAAGGGTACCAAAAAAGTGGTACGGCGCGGTTCGCTATTTTGGTACCATTCACAACTTCTGACAGTGGAAACGAAAATAATTGCATACCGTACTGAACTATACCGAACCGTACCGCTCAGTGGAAATGAGCCATTAGTCCCTACAGATAACAGTACCCCAACTGGTTTAAGGAGCACCTGGTCATGAGAACTAAAGCCATGTAAACATTCACACTCTCAGAGTAAGAAAATCAGAGACTTGCAGAAACCTTCACTGGAAACCCTAGTTAATCTAATCATTAAACTGCTGCCATCAGGTTCATATTGAATACCCAATACAATGTCCTTCACCTTAGTTTTCATGTGATGTTATGTCAAGATGTAGGATCAGCAGATCTTAAACAGATTCTTAAATTTGTAATTCCACACCCTCCAGGAGCCACATTGGACACCCCTGCCTTACAGCATCAATTACACACCAAACGCACATTACTTGCAAGTTTGTAGTTGATAATTTGTAAGTAGGACTTCATGGGAGAATGTGAAGACAGCATATAAAGTCTGTAATTCAGGGGTGTCCAGACCTGATCCTGGAGGGTTATTATCCAGCAGAGCTTGACTACAACCCTAATCAGGCACACTTGAAATGAAGTTCCCAATGCAGGTTTGGCAGGAGCCTAATCATCCAGTCCTGTCAATCATTGCTACAACGATATATAAGCAGCAGTCATTGCTCCATTCTAGAGACAATTCTTCCGGTTCTCCTCTAATTTCTCTCTTTTTCCTCCACACTGTACCATCATAGGGGGGTTCTTACCCTGTGCTCGAGATGAGCCTCGGGTTCGAGCCTCCTTCGCGGACAGCAAGCCAAGTTTGATTACCATTATCTGGCAGGATTGAATGGGCAGGCAAACTCTTGAACCAGCTATTCAAGGTTTTCATGATCACTAGAAGCTTGCAGGCAGGTGAACTGGAGCTAAACTCTTTAGGAAAGTGGCCCTCCAGGAGCAGGATTGGACCCACCTGCTGTAAAGCATTAGTCTGCAGGATAATGCTAGTGCCACTAGATTCAGTGCATCGAAGAGTTCCTGTGTTCATGTGCTGGAGGGAAATAATGATTTACAGTAATTGAGTATTCTCTAGATGGCAGATATAGGCTGAGCGGCAGTCATGTGGCAGTTGGACAAATTTCAGTATACTCCAGTCCTGAATGTATATTGAAAGGTTGGCCTTCTCACTGCAGTGACTCACAAAATAGTGGACTCCATGCTTTGCTTGAAAAAGTGACCAGAAACTCTTCCAGAAGTGTCACTGCACACATTGTGTTCTCTGTGTTTTACTATGTTCTGGATACATCCAAGGGTTCAGGGTTTGGTTGGTTAGCCTCAACTGCCATTGACAGTAGCAGATGGTTTTTTCCAGGTGTTATTTCGATTTGTTCACTAAACATGGTTGATTTTAGTTGTAGCATGGGAGAGAGAGCAAGAGCATTTATCATCTGCTGCCGGTCCAGACCATGCTGGAATGAATGAATAATGAATGTGGGGATGGTTCTGTCTCCTCAGCATTGAGATTGTGCTGAGTTCTTAAACCATAGTGGGTTGTAGCACATTTTTTCCCTTCATGATGGCTAATGTGCTGTGCTAGTACGTATTCAAGGGTATTCCTGGCATGGTCCAAGTGTTACATGCCTATGGGCTTTGCAGCCTTTTTTCTCATGTTTATTCCTTTCTATATCTCCCCTCTTTGACATCCACCTACACTTGTGTGGGTTTTTTTAAATGCCAGCATGACGCTGCTTTTAAAATTTAGAGCAGCAAGTGCAGTGTGCTCTATACACTTCAAGTTTGCACTTGTTCAAAAGATCATACCGTGGACAAGGATATTTTATATGAATGTCAAAAGGGATAAGTTGGTTGTCACATGATCTGTCTGTATGTCTGTTTCTTCATCTTTCTACCTGGGACAAGTTGTCACACTGTATGTTACACAATTCAATATCTGTCTATCCTTTGCTATATATAGAACAGTCTGTGGAGAGCGATGAAGAAGATAACCTGTCTCGAGTGATGAGGCACAGAGCCACCATCCCATGGAGATCCTGTGGGACGTACCTGAGCTCAGCAGGCCTCCTGCTGCTTCTCCTGCTCCTGCTGTCCCAGCTCCTCAAACACTCTCTTTTGGTGGCCATCGACTACTGGCTCGCTCACTGGACGTCCAAAGTCATCACAGCCAAAATCGATGCAGCTGCACACAACTGCTCCCTAGTGCAGGTAAAGATAGCAGATCTTACGTGTAAACTCAATTTTTACACTTTCTGAAGAATGCTATGTGGTTGTTTACAAGTCTCTATGATATTCTGGTCAAATTTGTTTAAAAGTGAACATCTGACACATGCCTTGATTTCTACTTTGAAAAGTCTATGCCCTCTTGAATGATTTAGGCTCAGAGTGTTTAAGATTTACATAATGTATGGTTTGCACCTGCTGAAGTGGCACAGTTCCTCAATCTTGGACAGCTTAGATGCATGATTTCATTGGCTGCTTGTGTTATTAAAATTCTCCATGATAAATTTGCCAAATTTGTAATGTCCTACTGGCGTTTTATATGTCCATGGTGCACATAAATGCTGAGAATAGCACACTGGAAAAAGACAAGAGAAGGTGTTAAGAACCAGAAACAGACTTCTCACTTTATTAATAGACCACCGCTGTCACTGAGGAAGAGCATGTTGTGGTGGGCTTAGCCTGGAGCTAGCATGTGCTCTGACAGCTCAGATAACACAGTAAGGCTAGACTCCAGTTGTTCAGGGTTAGAGGAGAGGACGTTTATCTAATAAACCTCAGCTTGACTCAGTCAGATGGTGAAAATTGTGCGGCTTAGGGGCCGTTTACACGACAACGTTTTCAGCCAAAAACAGGAAACTTTTTATGCGTTTTGACTGTTTGTTTACTCAACAACGGCGTTTTGAGAACTGAAAACGCATATTTTTGAAAACGGGTTTCAAAGTGCAAGTTTTTGAAAACGGCACCGTTATCGTTTCCGTGTAAACACCCAATACGGGAATCTTTGAAAACGGTGATGTCATGCGCGTACATAGTATGTGTTAGGTATGTAGACATGCGCATAACAGCGGAGATGCATATACAGCATATAATAATCGTCACTTTCCTACAGGTACTGTTTACTAACAAGGTGACAGCGCCAACTACTGGCTTGGCATACGTAATACAGCGTTTTTGGACGTTTCCGCAGATATGTGTAAACGCGAATCATTTTGAAAACATTGTCGTGTATACGTGAAACTTTTTAAAAATGCAAGGGAAAAACTTTTCCGTTTTTGACTACACCGTTGTTGTGTAAACGTAGAAGAAGCCAATGGTTCTCCAGATCTTTCAGGCCTTTCTCATAGACAGAAAGATCCAGCAAAAGGGGTTTGCTTAAGGGGTCAGCTGTCTGCACACAGCTGTTCTGTGCGATAAGTGCAAAAAATCTAATTTTTTTTCCACTTCACATGCTTCTCTTGAGCAGAGACACTACAGGACATCTTATCAACCTATTTTTTGTATTTTCACAAATCAGTCATTCTGATCAATACTTAATTCTCCATCACTGCTTAGGAAATTGCTCAGCACATTTTAAACAGCCATGCAGAATGCAAAGTAGACTTAAACCTGATTTAGATTTTCCACTAATTAGTTCTTATGTTTTTAAGTAAATTCTCATTATTGATGTTCTCTGCTGGAGTTCTACGGTAATGAATAGCCTTTTAGTCGTCTTGATTGCTCGATTGATTTTCTTTCAGTTTGTTATTTCTACAGCGATTAGCCAGCGATTACAAAGATTAGCATTTGGAGGGTTGCAGTACATCAGTCAGAAAATCCTCAGTCTTGATGTGTAATTTAATTCATTCTGTGAGTATAATAATAATAATGACACCGAGAAACAATAATGTTGGAATCACTTTCAGAAGATTGTTTTTTCCAGCTGAAGAACGGAGTCAATTCACCTTTTAATGCTCAATTCTGTTGTGTACACATCAGGCAGTAATTTACAGGAGTGATAATCGCATTCTACAAACGAATTGACTCCAGAAAAACTCTGGTAGAGGCAACCGTACTTCTACACAGTGTTTACAGAAGATAACTGAACAGCTGGTTGTTAATGGCATATTTAAATGCGTATCAGAGTTGTGTCTTGTTTTGACTCAGTGTTGCCAGATCTTGCTATAAAAAAAGTGAACTCCACCTGCCTACTTTATTAGCTTTTTACTAAGTGTATCAGCTGAGTCCAAATAACATGCCCAAAGATGCTTAATAAGCATTACTTGTAATAAGTGGACATGACAACTATTCAAGATAGCGCTTTGCGAAGTAGCCTTCCAAACATAAACAAAACACAACGGCTCTGTTGACAGTGCTTTAGTTAAAATCACTGAAAATAACACGTCATTGATTGCTGTAGTATTACTTTGATTAAAAATAGTGGATACTAAATGTCCATGGTGTCAATCACAGCAGTTTCGAGAATGAAGAATTCTGTTCCATACACACACACAAATCGATAATTTAAAGGTCCCATATTTTACACCTTTCTGGAGTTTTATTTGAGGTTTTGATGTCCTTAAGAATATATATTTGCGGTATAAGTACCAAAAACCAGCTCAATATATTTTTACAGCTCCTTTCTCAGGAGCTCTGCTGAGAACAGGTCGATTTTGGCCTGTCTAATTAATATTCATGAGCCTCTCTTCTGATTGGCCAGTTGTTTTCTGAGTGACGCACGGCCAGGCCAACCACAGCTAACTAGGGTCAGCCGACGTCACCGTGATGTTGTCTGGGGGTTTGGCAAAAGGAGAGTGGGACTGTGGGTGGTGCTCGGGGTGGTGACTGAAGGCGGTGACTGTGTCGTTCTGACGTCAACTTTTTACGGAAGTCACAACGGTTCGTGAAAAATAGCTAGAACTTTAAGCAGGCTGTGTGCATTTTACTGTGGACTGACTGTTTTGAAACTTATATGGTAGTTAAATAGCACCTAGACCTCAGTTATCATGAAAAAAGCCAGGACATTTCAGTTTTGACAATATGGGACCTTTAAAGGATTCACTCCTGTATTTAAATGCGGTTGTTGTTCCTAATTGTTTTCGTGGCCTTTAAAGAGTTTGAGCATTTGAAGTGACAGGCGAAAAAACGGCAGTGTGCGCTTATAATAAACAGAATATTATCGTCCATCGGTGTAGATGCTAATATAGTTATCTTTATTTTTGTAGTTATTGTTCTTGCAGCACTACAACACTTATATACTGGTAAATAAATGCTTAAAATATGCAGCTGTTGTTCTATATAAAGTATAACCATGACAAAACATGCTAACTTATGATTAGATTGATAGAATCACTTACCTGTGCACAGATATATTCCGCCTTCAGCTCATGTGGATACCAAGTGAGTTGGTGTTTTTTAAGTCTCATCATTGTTCTCCCTACAGGACGTTGGTTTCAGTCACTCGTCATACCTGCTGGTGTTCAGTCTGCTGTGCTGTCTGGGTATCGTACTCTGTCTGGTCACATCAGTGGCTGTGGAGTGGACAGGCCTGCGGGTGGCCAAAGAACTCCACCACAGTCTGCTCAATAATATTATCCTTGCCCCAATGAGGTACATCTAAACCTTCATATTCCTGAAGTGTTTATGTGGAATGTTATTGTATATTGTGTGTAATTTGTCATGACTGAGTCACGGTGTGTGTGGGTATGTATTAGATGAGAGGACATGAGGTAGGTGGCCAGGAGCATAGTAGAGAGAGAGTTTATGTGTGGCTTGTTTTATTGCTCTTTGCCTGTGTACCCTCTCTATGGCTCATTTAGCTAAGCAAACATTGTTAGGGGGATTTAGCGTCTTAGAAACACTCTAAGTGCTCATGGAAGGACATCTGGACAGATAGGGTGATATGCTAATCTGTAACTCACTGCTTCCCAAACTGGGCTTCATGAGTTGGTGAAAAGCTAGTTAATTAAATAATAATAGTTAAATGTAATAATAGCATTTGATTTAATAATAAAAATAATTAAATATACTTAAACATTTTAAAATAAACAATAAGCTAAATGTATTATTTTTAATTGTATTTATTATTTTTGTTTACTTTTTATAATTATATTTGTTTACTTGCATGTTATGTGACCATTAACTGACAGAAACATGAGCATGCAAACGTGTTAAATTATTAAAATATTAACTTAATATCTCCTACGGTATTCCATGTAAAATTTAAGTCGTAGTGGTTAGGATGATGGAAAAGTCCCTGCTTTAGGGTATATTTAAGCCAAAAAAGAGATTTTGTATTTAATTTTTTTTATTTAGCTCTCAAACTCCTCAAGGACAGACAAAAAAAAAAAAAAACTGAAAAATGTACTATGTACACATGAAAGCATGAATAATGACCTTAAAATTTTGGACTGTTGCTTATACAAAGCTGTCATTGGAATATAGTGCTTTTTTTTTGGTGCTTGACAGCCACTGGTCACCATCCAGTTTTGTTGTATGAAAAAAAGTGGCTTTTGGCTAAATTTGATATAAGATTAAATTCTTCCCATCTTTCTTTTCCCAGGTTCTTTGAAACGACTCCTTTAGCAAGCATATTAAACCGCTTCTCTTCTGATACCAATACGATAGATCAGGTATGATGTTACGATCTGTCTATGTGAGGCAATATTTTGTCCTTGGTTTACTAGGCATTTACAGCATTTAGCAAGAGCTTTTAAATAACTGCATAGGAATGTTTCGGTCTCTCTATGTTTCAGCACATTCCCGCCACTCTGGAGTGTTTGAGTCGCTCCACGCTGCTGTGTGTATCAGCTCTGGGTGTGATCTCATATGTCACACCGGTTTTTCTCATCGTAGTCATACCGCTGGCCATCGCCTGCTACTTCATCCAGAAATACTTCAGAGTCGCATCAAAGTAACCAGTCAGATTCATTTATCAGAGGCTTTTATATGAAACTGTTTACTTCTCCAATGCAGTTGCAATACTTTGTCCAGATTTGTTTTGCTTGATTTCATATTTATTTATTCTAGTATTCTAATATTGATTTGACAAATTTAATCTCAATACTAGGGATACTGTAGTTCACCCAAAAATGAAATTCTATGATTATTTACTCACCCTCATGCCGCCCCTGCTCTATGTGACTTTCTTTCTTCATATGAATATAAATGAAGATTTCAAAAAAAATAATCCATCTTAAATAGTCCATATGATGCAATTGGCGCCCAAAAGTTGACACATACAGCCATTATGACAGTAATCCATATGACAATAGTGGATGAATCAATGTCTTCTGAAACAAACCGACAGGTGTGTATAAGAAAAATATGAATGATAATGTTTTTTTTAAACCATAAACCGTCCAACTGTCATACACGTGTTCAATAGAAAAGTTGTTGCATTGTGAAGTTTACATGAAAAGTGGTGGTCCACAAATGCGTGTATAACAGTTGGATGGAAGCGATGGTTTATAGTTAAAAAAAAAACTATTACTTCTGCCCAACAGCCGTACATTCATTCACAATAGAGTCGAATTTTTGCTTGACAAACATTAGCATGTTGTGAAGTATGACGTAAGCATATTGTAAAGTGTGATGTGTAAAGTTGTTGTGAAGCTAAAGTGATGCACAAATAACTCCCTCTTCTTGCGCAAACTTGTGTTTGAGTTTACACTTGACGTAAACGTAAGTGCATAGTGAAGTGTAAGCATGTTATGAATCTCATTCGAAAACTGGTGCGGAAGCACAGAGAAACGTCCCTTCTTGCACAAACATTACAATGCAACAAAAAATGTGGGTTTACATTTTGTGTAAATGTAAGCATGACGTGAAGTGCAAGTGTGAAACTCGTGCGAGAAGTGATGCGGAAGCACAGTGAAATACGTCATGTGAGCTTGGCGCTCTCTTGAAAGCATGTACGACAGCAGGAAACAACGATTTATAGTTAAAAAGTTTTGTAAGAGGGTCAAGTTTATGCTTGATGTCAGTTCCTTGTAAAGTATGATGTAAGCATGTGGTGAAGTGTGTATAAAACGTGTGAAGCTCACATGAAATGATGTGGAAGCAAAGAGGAACACTTCTCGAGCGAGCTTCAATGCAACAACTTCTCAAGCGTAAACTTGACCCTCTCGTGAATGCATGTTGGCAGGAAGCCATGCTTTATAGTCAAGTTTATATTGATTCATCCACTGGGGTTGTATGGATTACTGTCATGATGGTGGTATGTACTTGTACGGACTCACAGAGATGGATTACGTTTCTAAAAATCTTCATTCGTGTCTGAAGAGAGAGCGTTATATACATCTGGAGTGGCATGAGGGTGAGTAAATGAGAGAATTTTCTTATTTGGGTGACCTATTATTTAAAGGGCTTAATTCATTAATTAGCATTAGTCATTAATTGCTCACCCTCATGTCGTTCCAAACATGTAAGACCTTTGTTGATCTTCGGAGCACAAATTAAGATATTTTCCGAAATCCGAGAGCTTTCTGACCCTCCATAGACAGTAAGGGAACTACCACGATCAACGCCCAGAAAGGTAGTAAGGACATCGTTAAAATAGTCCATGTGACATCAGTGGTTCAACCGTATTGTTATGAAGCTACGAGAATACCTTTTGTGCGCAAAGAAAACAACAATGATTTTATTCAACAATTTCTTCTCTCTCAAGTCAGACGCACGTCTCTTTTCATTCACGACAGTACCACGATGCATGCGTGCGCATTCCTCTGCTCGAAAACAAGGCGCAACACATGCGTCATGGTACTGTCGTGAAGAGATGTGTGTCTGACACGAAAGAGAAGAAATTGTTGAATGAAGTCATAGTTGTTTTCTTTGCGCACAAAAAGTATTCTCATAGCTTCATAAATTACGGTTGAACCACTGATGTTATATGGACTATTTTAATGATGTCCTTACTACCTTTCTGGGCCTTGAACGTGCCTTGAACGTGCCTTGAACGTGTCAGTTGTGTTGCTGTCTATGGGAGGGTCAGAGAGCTCTTGGATTTCAACAAAAATATCTTAATTTGTGCTCCGAAGATGAACGAAGGTCTTACGGGTTTGGAACGACATGAGGGTGAGTAATTAATGACAGAATTTAAATTTTTGGGTGAACTATCCCTTTAAGCATTCAGATGTTTAGTTGAACTGACCCGTGTGTGTATTTGCAGAGATCTCCAGCAGCTGGAAGACAGCACACAGCTTCCTCTGCTCTCACACTTCTCTGAGACAGTAGAGGGGCTCACAACCATCAGAGCGTTCAGGTGCGCAGAACAACGTTCATCTGTTGATGGTGTCACTCTGGTTAAAAGCATCTGCTAAATGCCTTCCATTTAAACAGATTCTTCTGGTACTTTCCTTTCTTAGGTATGAGCCTAGATTCAGACAGAGACTTCTAGAGTTCACAGATGCCAATAACATGGCCTCTCTCTTCCTCACAGCGGCCAATCGCTGGCTGGAGGTTCGAATGGTGCGTTTATAAGCCACACAAGTCGTTGTGTCGTTACTGTTTGTTCCAGTTTCTGTGATGTTAAAAATAAATATCTTCTTCGTTTGATCAAATGCTGCCTAAAATAGGCTCAGCAGTAACTGTGATACTGTTGTATCACCTGCAGGAGTACATTGGGGCCTGTATTGTCCTAATAGCAGCTGTGGCGTCCATCACAAACTCTCTGTACAATCATCTGTCCACGGGGCTGGTGGGGCTGGGACTCACGTATGCCCTCATGGTAAGAACACACATACATATAAATACTTTCCACACGTTGATCATCAGTAATGTTGGATAACTTCTGTATATTATATCTCTCAGGTGTCCAACTATCTGAACTGGATGGTGCGTAATCTGGCAGACATGGAGGTGCAGCTGGGAGCTGTGAAGAAGATAAAAGCTCTGCTGAAGACTGAACCTGAAAACTACGAGGGTCTGCTGTGTGAGTATCATGTCGCATTGGATATACGAGCCACGTTTACTGACTACAGCCGCTTCGCTCTTCACCTTCGAGTCTCATTTTCACTGTACTTGTACACTCAGCATCTGTCTCCTTCATTTCCTATTTTCTCAGTTTCTGTCCATCTCTGTATAACTTACGCCTCTTGTCTCTTTGGTTGAATGTTTCTCTCTCAGCGGCGTCTCAGGTTCCTGAGGGTTGGCCTCAGCAGGGTAAGATTCAGATCCAGAATCTGAGCGTGAGGTACGACAGCACCCTGAAGCCGGTCCTCAAACACGTCAATGCCCACATCAGCCCAGGACAAAAGGTACAACTGACAGTCCTCTGGAAACAAAGTCAAAAACTGTTAAGACAAATATCACTGCTTTTTTTGGTGGTGTAAACGTAATAACATATTTTTTAACATACTGTATGTATTATAATAATATAATTATTAATTACAAATTGTAATTATCTATTTAACTGTGTAAAAAATTTACAAATATATATGAACAGAAAATATATGCTCCATATATTGCTTTAAATATGTAAAAACTATGTATTATTATATTAAATGGAATTTTTTAATAATTAAGTTATAATATTACAATGTATTAAAATATTAAATGCACGCACGCGCACGCGCACACACACACACACACTCTCTCTTTTAAATATTTAAAAACAATTATCAGATATATCAAAATAATGAATAATAAATAGCATATTAGATATTAAAATGAGTGCTGTCATACATACATTTACATGCATATATTATATATAAATATATTTAATATACAAATATAAAATTTTTCTTAAATATATACATGCTTGTGTGTGTATTTATATATACATAATAAATATACATAGTACACACACATATATTGTGTAAACAAAAACTTTTATTTTGCGATTAATCGTTTGACAGCACTAATATATATATATAATTTTATAATATTTTTACTATTTTTAATGTATTCGCTTATCAAAATAATTAAAATAGTTTATTATAAATATTGTAATAATACACAATTATTCATATTAAAGTATAAAATATGATTATATATAATTAAGTCAACTAATAAAAACATCTCTAGGTTACGCATGTAACCCTGGTTCCCCGAGGGAACGAGACGCTGCATTGAAAAGCTATGAGAACTACTTCAGCGTGACCACACTCTGAATCACGTGTGTAATCAGTCCAATGGATGGGCGAGACGTCACAGGCGGGGTAACTTAGTGACCAGGAAGCTTAAAAGCACGTGCGGTGGATACAGAGGCAGCTTCTGGGAAATGAAGCAAGTGCTCACAGGGATGCCGGAAGTATGGCACTGAAACGCAGCGTCTTGTTCCCTCGGGGAACCATGGTTACATGCGTAACCTGGAGATGTTCCCTTCAGCCAACCCGCAGCATTGCAGATGTCCTGCATAGAAACACCTGCCAGAAAGGCCTTGGAGGCTGCTGGTAGAGTGAGCCTTGACCCCCATGGGCGAGGGGAGATCAGAGGACTCATAGGAAAGACAAATGGCATCCACTATCCACCAGCTGAGGTTCTGTTTAGTAGCAGGAAGACCTCTCTTGGGGGGACCATAGCACACTAGCAGTTGGTCTGCCCTTCTCCACAGGGCAGCTCTGTGGACGTATGCGTCCAGTGCTCGCACTGGACACATACAATTAAGCTTCTGCAGGTCTAGGTTCTGAAAGGGAGGACAGAAGGCCTGGAGTACGACAGGCCACGGTGTAGAGGAGGGAACTTTAGGAACATAACCCGCACGAGGTTAGAGAAACGCTTTGGCCAGACCGGGCGCAAAGTCTAGATAAGAAGGGGCCACTGAAAGGGCCTGCAAATCCCCAAGTCTCTTGAGAGAAGAAATTGCCAGAAGGAAGGTAGTCTTAATAGTGAGATGGCGATCAGATATCTCCTCTATCGGCTCGAAAGGAGGTTTACAGAGAGCTTCTAGCACCACAGCCAGGTCCCACGGGGGGACACGAGATCGTACAGAAGGCCTAAGCCTCAGTGCACCGCGGAGGAAACGTGTAACAAGGGGGTGCCTGCCCACTGACTGACCACCGAGAGGGGCGTGGTAGGCCGCAATGGCCGCCACGTAGACCTTCAAGGTGGAGTGGGTCAACCCTGCGGAGAA
>NW_015644642.1:189908-193780 GCF_001515625.1 Sinocyclocheilus rhinocerous | reverse complement strand
TGAAGTGGGTCAACCCTGGGGAGAACCGGGCCTGCAGGAACTCCAGCACTGTACCAACTGGGCAGTTAACTGGGTTGAGCTGGCGGTCTCTGCACCAAGAAGTGAAAAGCTTCCACTTCAAGGCATACAGATTCCTCGTAGAGGGAGCTCTGGATTGGAGGTCTCAACAACCTAAGCTTCGCTCCCAAGCAGACAACGCACAGCCAGAAACGCTGTCTGCTTTCGCCCAAGTGTTTAGTCTCGCCCATCCATTGGACTGATTACACATGTGATTCAGAGCGTGGTCACGCTGAAGGCGTTCCCATAGCGTTTCGACAAAGCTCAAGTTCCTGAAGGGGAACTGTTGTGTTTATCTGTTATAGGTTGGAATCTGTGGTAGAACAGGAAGTGGCAAGTCGTCTTTCTCATTAGCCTTTTTCCGGATGGTGGACACATTTGAAGGTGATTCATTTTTCAAGTTCAAGCTAATGTAATTTAAATTACAGAGTATGTATAATATATGGCATGGATTTTAAGTCGCTATAATTTAACAGGGCGAATAATCATCGATGACATCGATATAGCAAAGCTGCCTCTTCAGACGCTGAGGTCGCGCTTCTCTATTATTCTGCAAGATCCCTTCTTATTCAGCGGAACCATCCGGTGCGTCTCATGAAACCGAATACTGCATGAGTCAATGATATTGTCATAATATCCTAGACATTATTTTTTTAATTTACAGTTAAAACAAATGTACTTACGAAGAACATAATCAATTGGATACATGAGATATGATTTCACAAACTCTACATTATATACATTATGAATGGAAGACAGACAAGCATAAATAAGCATTTATATATTATTTGTCACTGCCGTTCTCTAAATGTACCATAGCAACAGCAGAGTGAACTCATTTTTTGTCTTGTTTCAGTGTTTTTAAAAGCCCCATCATACATCACTATGGGACTGAAGAACTGAAGGATTTCTAAGGCAAGCTGAATTTATAATGAAGTTTTATAATACCTCATCTTCTTCTGTTCAGTTTTAATCTAGATCCAGAGATGAAGGCTACAGACAGCATGCTGTGGGAGGCGTTAGAAATCGCACAACTCAAACCAGTAGTTAAAACCCTGCCTGGAGGACTAGGTAAGACAAAAACCATGCCAGATACTGATAGAAATCACGTTAAAGGGATCGCTCACCAAAACCGTGTAAATTTTGTCATTACTCAACTTCATGTCGTACCAAACCTACTGTATATGACTTTTTTCTTCTTCTGTGGAACATAAAAGCAGATCCTTTCTATCCCTTTAACCCTGTAAAGCCTGACATACAAAATAACAAAATGGAAGAGTTTATTAAACCTTCAGAGAAAAACTCTATTTATTGTTGTTGAGTATCATATTTGATGCATCAGGCTTTTATGGCTCATATAATATGATACAGTCAGAATATGGAGGGAAGAAAAAAACATCTCAGTTTTATTCAGAGGCCAAAACTGAGCAAAAATATGCTGATATTTATTATGGCCAATTCTGATAGCTTGTAAATCATTTTGAATTTTATGACATTATAACAGAGTACTTATATAAAATCATATAAATATTAGTTGTCACTCTATATTTCCCATTAATAAGTCATAGTAAGATGATATTTAAATGTTTAGTTTTATGATCAAAGGTTTGTAGTTTCAAAACAAATAATGCAATGTAGTGCTGGGCGGTATGACCACAAATTTATATCGTTCATATCATAACAAAAATAAACACCGGTATTCGGTATGAACCGGTATACCGCCCAGCACTAATGCAATGCAACACAACAATGATTGAGAGATGAATAAATAGGCTTAATCAAAAGCCTTTTGGATTCACATTTAAACATGATTTTTCTAGAAAATGAAATATGGATAATGAAGTAAAAAGTTGCTTCAGTCCAGTAAGTGTTCATCTTCAAATATTACTAACAGTATAAAAGATATTCTGTTTACTTTATAAAAAATCAATAAAGATTTCACAGCAAAAAGACACATGAAAGTATAAATGATCAGTCAGACGGCAGAAGGCATATAGTAGATTCTGTACAACAGGTTTTTCAGCAAACGTTTGATCATTTAGAGGAATTTAAAGAAATGAGGTTTATAGGGTTTTATGAATAGATGCTTTTATGAATGAATGTGCACCCCTCTGGACAGTCCCAACAGAAATGATATCTCATATTTCTAAATGAGAGCACATCAAATTGACTGCGCGGTCAGCTGATAATCACATCACCTCCAGACATCAAACCAGCTGCAGCAACATTTCACTCTGAACGTATAAAAACCATTTAGACTGCAAATCAAAAGCTCTCTAAAATTATGATTGATGATCTTTCACCTTGTGTTTCAGATGCCATAATAACTGAAGGTGGGGAGAACTTCAGCCAGGGGCAGCGTCAGCTCTTCTGTCTGGCGCGCGCATTCGTGCGGAAGAGCAGTATTCTGATTATGGACGAGGCCACTGCTTCCATAGACATGGCTACGGTGTGTGTGTGTGTGTGTGTGTGTGTTTAGAAGTACAATAGAGAGTCTGAGAGGTAGAGGGAACAGCCCAGGGCCAAGACCTCGATTCTCAAGCACTCTTCTCCTCTGCCTTCATCTCTCTGAATAAATGAAGCGTGGCTCTGCTAAACGCACTGGCTGAGTTTAACAGAGGAATGGACACACAGTGAGGGTCAGTTTGACTGATTCATACTGAAAGGAAAGCGTCTGTGTGAAAAGTGCTGGTGTTTATACACCACCTACAGACTGATATCAAGAATTCAATATAAAAATGATATGCCAGGATGAATGTAAGCCATCATAAAAGCACTAATATTTAAAGTAATATATACTAAAATACATGTTAACTTTTCAATTATATCTTCACTTAAATTATATTAAGAATAAAAATAATTATAATTTGTAAATACATATATCGGAGAAATGCAATTAAAAAGATTATTTTAAATAATTAAACTATATTTAATATTAATATATATAATATAAATTATATGACAAGGAAAAATTGAAATCGCATCATATGACCCCTTTAAAAAAAACTATATTACATTGTTATATACAGTATATTATGTTGTGTTATATTAATAATGCTCTTTATTTAATAGGAGAGCATTCTGCAAAAAGTTGTGATGACTGCCTTCGCCGACAGAACTGTGGTCACCATCGCTGTAAGTTCCCTATTAAGTTGCTTTCTGACTTTAATATTTCAATTCTGGTTGTCGTTAAAGTCTGACAGCATGACGACGATTGAATGCTTTTAATGATTGAGAGGTATTTATCCTGCTGAAACATAGTCTCAGGCACTTGAACTCCACTTTGTTTTTTTCCACAGCATCGTGTGCACACCATCCTGAATGCAGACCTGGTGATTGTGATGAAGAGAGGAGTCATTCTGGAGTTTGATAAACCAGAGGTTCTCCTCAATCAAGAGGACAGTGTGTTTGCGTCATTCGTGAGAGCCGACAAATAAACCCGAGACCCTCGAAGTGCAATTGTACCATGAATAATGAATAATTTATTACTGCGATTATCATCACATTTGTAAATAAAATGTTAATCATTTATTAATAAAAACATATAAACTTGTATGCTTATTTTGAATTTTTCCTCTTTTATTTTTAATATTGCTAAATGTGTCAGTTGATTATAGTACTGTAAGCTATAGTGTATTATAATATAGAACAGTTTGTCTCATCTGAACATGAATCTTAATTTTTTTGTTAATGCAGAGTGAAGTGTAGTATAATATAACAGATTATAGAGTAATACATTTCTTTAGTAAAGGATTGTTGTCTATAATATTTGTTAATAAAAATATTAAATTAGAGAAATTATAATATGAATAAAG
>NW_015644642.1:186685-189889 GCF_001515625.1 Sinocyclocheilus rhinocerous | reverse complement strand
TATAATATAATAAATATATGTTTTTTTCAAATAAGTTTGTTAAAAAGCTACAAATTATTTAAAAATTGAATATAATATAAACATAATGCTCTTTTTAATAGGTAAAAAAGTTGGAAATGAACAAAACATTATAATATAATATAATATAAGCTTTTTAAATAAGTCTATTTTAAAAAGCTAAAAATTATGTAAACATATAATAAATTGAAATAATGCATAATTATATAATTCTCTTTTTTAATAGACTGGGTTATAAAGTTATAATAATAAAAAATATATTATATTATATCATATTATATTATATTATATAATAATGCTGTTTTTTAAAGGGTTAGGATAAAAAGTTAGAAATTATTTAAAAAAATAAATTATATTAGTAGGCAATGCTCTTAATATGAGATAATTCTACAGTACAGCATTGTTATAGCCTATAGTATATTTGTCTCTTTAGAACTGGAGTCCTCACTATGACCAGTGTTGGGCAAGTTACTTCCAAAATGTAATACATTATATATTACTGGTTTCAGAAGAAAACAAGAATGAAAAATATAAGTTGCTAAACAAGCCAAAATGAATTAGGCTAATTCAATGCGAAACTGAAAGCAAACGGCGTTCTCGCGCAGCCTACCTCTCTCATTCGGCATTAATCCATTAAATGTGTCCATATTTGCGATGTATTTGAATGCTTTATGTAATCCAAGCTTACTTAACGCACTTAAAAAACATCCTCGTCACATGAGCAAATGTGTGTTTGGCCCGAGCTCAGGCTGATCGACACGGATTGTACTAGGCAGTAGGCTACGCACTATTTAAATTAACCAGTGTATCTATGTTTGGTTGACTGTATTTTATTCTGATAATGAACAGGCTGCAACGTTTGCAATGCTGTATGTGTGTGCGTGAGGCGCCGGCGCGATCGAACAGCGGAAACAAACAACAAAAAAATACTCTGTTATTTTTGGTCATACAGATCATTTGAAACTGCAATGTGTTTACTTTATTTCTGTCATCTCGGTTTCCTTTCCGTGGACTTTCGTAGAGCGCCGCGCCACACAAATAGCCTATGAACCAAACTCAGCAGCATATCTCGCAGATTGTTATTTTTAGTTAAACTTAATTTTTGTTGCTTGTCTGCGCTCGTCCGCCGTCTTTTTCTCTTCTCCGACCCCGCAGCTCTCTCTCCGATAGCTTAGTGTTAGTGGCACCAGTCTAGGTGTTTCCAGGTTTTACTCGTGCTATTTCTCCATGTTGAGAGTTTGGTGTCGCACATATTGCACCTGACTATGCATTCTTATGCTTTTCTCCGATGAACTGAAAATAACAGGAGTGTGTCCGTCTCACAAATGTAGAATCCGTCTCTGCAGTCATCTCAACCATTTAATTCCAGCATCAGGAAATAGACAAACTATTTTACCCGCGGGATTTTTTTCTCTGGTGCTGTTTTGCGGTGTTGGTAAATTCACCACTTAATTTTGAGTTAAAATATGTTGTTGTAACTTGCGTTACTGAGATTGTAACGAGTAATAATATTACCCAAATTTGATTAGTAATGCGTTATATTACTGCGTTACAGCAAAAAGTAATATACTACTGTAATATTATTACTTTTGTAATGCGTTACTCCCAACACTGACTATGACTACAGTAGTGTATAGTTAAGTCTAGCGTGTCGTTTAATTGTTAACGCAGAGCGGTTTCTATCTGTGCTAAAGTTCGCGTTTAGCACGCATGCCCTGTGCAGAACGAGTCTTTCTGTCCGGCCCGAAGTCACATCTGAGAGGATGTGTGAGAAAATATCCGGTTGCAATTGACAGGCAGCGGCAGCAGGAGCACTAAAAGCGGCGTCTTCCCACGGGACCTCCTCACCTCTTGCGAGCAAGTGCGCAGAGTTCGTGCGAAAAAAACACGAGCCACGTTACGACTTAATAACGCAGACGCGAAATTATAGCATGGACCAGCTATGTTGTCCAGAAAAGGACTCATTCCCGAGGATTATCTGCTGACCCGCTTGGCGGAGGATGTGTTGCAGCCAAAATTCAAGACTAAACAGCGGAAAGCGCGATTCGTCGCCAAGAGCGGAACGTGCAACGTCGCGCACACGAACATCCGCGAACAAGGACGCTTTCTCCAGGACGTCTTCACTACTCTAGTGGACCTAAAATGGCTTCACACGCTCTTGATCTTCACCATGTCGTTCCTGTGCAGTTGGCTCTTGTTCGGGATGATCTGGTGGCTCATCGCGTTCGCGCACGGAGATCTGGACGCGAAAGGGGACGACTTTGTGCCGTGCGTAACGGACATCCACTCGTTCTCCTCCGCCTTTCTGTTCTCCATCGAAGTCCAGGTGACCATCGGCTTTGGCGGGCGGATGATCACGGAGGAGTGCGTGTCGGCCATCGTGATACTGATCCTCCAAAACATCGTAGGTCTGGTGATCAATGCCATCATGCTGGGATGCATCTTCATGAAAACGGCGCAAGCGAACCGGCGAGCGGAGACGCTCATCTTCAGCAAACACGCGGTTATTACCGTCAGAAACAACAAACTGTGCTTTATGTTTCGCCTCGGGGACTTGAGGAAAAGCATGATCATCAGTGCCACCGTGCACGTGCAGGTGGTGCGCAAAACCGTCACCAAGGAAGGCGAGATCGTGCCTTTGGACCAGATAGACATCCAGATGGACAACCCGGTGGGCACCAACAGCATCTTCCTGGTGTCTCCCCTCATCATCAGTCACGTTATTGATAAAAACAGCCCTCTGTATGACTTATCAGCGGCGGATCTGCAGCACGAGGACATCGAGGTGATCGTCGTTCTGGAGGGGGTGGTGGAGACCACCGGCATCACCACCCAAGCGCGGACCTCTTACCTGTCCGAGGAGATCCTGTGGGGCCAGAGGTTCATGTCTACGGTGTCTGAGGAGGATGGGATGTACGCCGTGGACTATTCTAAGTTTGGAAACACCGTTAAAGTGGCGACGCCGAGCTGCAGCGCGCGCGCTCTGGATGAGGCGGGAGGGATGGAGAGCTTCAGACTAAAGGAGTCCAGCGGCGCGTCAGTGCGGAGGAGAATCAGACATCAAAACACCAAAGAACTGTGAATGTACTCTCATTATCCTCCTGAGACCCAACGAAAGAGTATATAATATTAAGTAACCTATAATATATATATATATATATATACACACACACACACACACACACA
>NW_015644642.1:151680-186271 GCF_001515625.1 Sinocyclocheilus rhinocerous | reverse complement strand
CATGCCTTCTGCAACTCAAGCCAAAGGCTTTCCTTTGAATGTACAAAAGATCTGTCCAGTTTATTTTCCAACTCCCCCCAAATTTGCTCGATGGGGTTGAGGTCCGGACTTTGAGGGGGCCAGTCCATCATTTTCAATGTTCCAGCAGATTCCTTCCATCGCAGGTAGTTCCGGCAATAGTTTGTTTTATGGGAATTGTAATGGCCAATTCAACAAAAAGAACTGAAACCACTTAAATATGCCAAGTGTTCTAATAATTTTGGCCACCATGGTATATAATTGTAATATATTACATTTAATTTATACACACACAGCTAATATTGGGACGGTAAATTTGACATCGTTCTCTCTTCTGACAGCCGTTATCAGTCTCTCTCAATTTTTTTCCTTTTATTGAAATTCATGAAAACACTATCGTGGTGTTTTTCTTTTGTTATTTGAGCAAATGGGAATGCAAAAAAATATATTTGTGGTACTCTTCCATTCACTGCTCTTCAAGTTAACCCAACTATGACGACTTCCGCCGCTGAGAAACCCAGAAACGTGAAAAAGGTCCATTTGTAATTGTAATTTAAATTTAATGTTACTTTTTAAAATATATTAAATAAATATATTATAATTTTATATGTGCTGCTTATTAATTAATTGTAATAATTCATAACAATTATTATACTAAAATATATTTTAGTGTAATATTTAACATTTTAATCAGTTTTTTTAAATAAACATATATAACGTATTATTACAATTAAATATAAAATATATTAAAATTAACATTAAATAAAAAAATTGTTGATTTTTAAATTCAATGTTAATTATATAAATTTTTATATAGGTTGCTCTCTGTATATTAATTCATTAATTCATAATAATTACCTATTATTCATAATAATTAACACATTTAATGTTTGTTTAATATTTTAATTGCATTTTTAATCTAAATTTTAGATTTAAAAAATCTAGTGGTTTAAAGAGATACAAGATGTCTTTGTATCTCGTTAAACAAAACTAGATATGTCCACTTAAAGGGGTCATATGATGCTGCTAAAAAGAACATTATTTTGTGTATTTGGTGTAATGAAATGTGTTTATGCGGTTTAAGGTTCAAAAAACACATTTTCCACATACTGTACATTATTGTTTCTTCACGTGTTAGAACGAGCCGTTTTAGGTAGGCGTGGTTAACTCTTAACTTTTATAAAGAATATCTCTTTGGATTTGAGACTTTAGTCTTTGCAACTTTACAGATCTTCTTTATGCACCAAGAGCTTGTAACACTCCAAAGAGAAAGGACAAATTGAAATCGCATCATATGACCCCTTTAATTGGTACGTCTCAGGAATTTAATGCTGAAATACCAGGTTTGTATTCACAGTAAAACATTAGAGCAATATTATATATTGATATTATATATTTTAGTGAGGATATTCAGTTCTAAGAAATATGGATGCACTGTTGAAAATACGTGTTTTCTTTATATAAAGCTCATTTGTTGAGAGATATGCACGTTTCAATGAAGCTCTCAGGATGTTGAATGACTGCACTGCTTTGAGGAAGAGCATGACATTTCATAAAATCCCTGTTTTATGCCTGCCTTGTTATATAAATAAACCAGCCTGTGTATTTGTATTGTGTTCCTGTTTAACACTTACACAGTACATTTAAAGAAGTTGCTTTCAAACAACTGATTTACCAGAATATAAGTATACTGATGTTGCTTGGCAACCGTCCTGACCTGCCCAGTGTCAATATTACACCTTAATCAATATTCATGAGCCTTTTAAAATGTGTAAATTTACGCCAGGTTTATGCGTAACAGCGTCTTTATTGAGAAACGTTGCCATCTTGTGGTCATATCTAGTAGTACTAGAGGTTGACCTACATATTAGCTAGCGTTAGCATGATTGTCTCTGAGTTTTATTCAGTTTAATTACACTGATATTCGTGAGTTTTAGAGGGCGGTTTACATGATAATTAATTATCTTACCTGTCCAACACAAAAAGAAGCAACGTGGGCATCACCACTTAGGATGTTTTCCCTTATCACTACTTTTCATCTTGTTATTGCCATTCCAATGTTTATTCTCATTTGTGTTCTTCTGTCTTCAAAGCTGCTTCTTCGGCTGTACAGGTAGAAACTGATTTTTCCCCTTGTGTCCGCTGGTAAAGCAGTATAACAAGTTTGTTCCTTTGTCTAATGTCAGTACACTACGCTAATAAGGTGTCTATAAAGGCGGCAGCCAATGAGCGCGAGGATCCTCTATGACGCTGGAGAAACGCGCGGTTTACGTCCATTCAACATGGCGATACACACTGATAGGGCGACCCGCATCATACATAATTATAACACTTTTATAGAAAACTATTTTGAGTAATTACAGTCTTCATCTCATTTGAGTGTACATTATTCTGCGGAAGCTGTTTCTGCCATTGAATAGGAAAATAAAAAAGGGTAATAGCAATTCTCAGAAAAAGTTAAAATTGCAAAATGAATTAAGTATAAACTTGTAATTCTGAGGAAAAAAAGTCAGAATTCTAAGATACTCACAATTCTGGAAATAATTCAGAGAAGAAAAGTGAGAATTGCAATAAAAGAAGTTTGTATCTGGTAATTCTGACGATTTCCCCCCCCTCAGAATTGTAAAAATAAAGTCTGAATTGTGAGATAAAAAGTCACAATTACCTTTTACATTTTTTTTTATTCCGCAGCGGAATAAACCATTCCATACCATTCAAATGACTCTCCTCAAAAACACAACATAGGCCTATTTCCTAATGTGTAATACATTTAAAATTATCACCAACCTACTGAATGCACCTTTAAGTAGGTTATGTAATTTCCAAGTCTGAACTAACAAACACGTTTCAAAGGAAGTCAGTACATTGAGGACCATCTGTCCTGTGTTTCAATAATGAAAAAAAAACACAACACACCGAAGTAACGTGGCATTTCTTGTTTTTATTTGATTATATTTTGCAGAGCTTAAAATATTTAGTGGCTTTTAACTTAGATAATTAAAATACATAAAAAAAGAAAGCAAGAACTGAAGAACTCTGCAAATAGATAAAAAAGTACAAATAAATAAAATAAGAAGGAGAGATGCTCTCTCGCTAAAGGCAATTACTGAGATTTTTTTAATTTTATATATATATATATAGCTTCAATCTATTTCTTGGGAAACAAAAACTTAATGTGCATTTTCTAGACACGTGGGCTGCCACAATATTCATGACCTCTGATAACTTAAAAGAAAAAAGTGAAATAAAAAATAAAGGTCGTGACGCTGGAGGATGCGCTCATCAATGCAACACAGCAAGCCAACTGCCATGCAACAATCATTAGTCCGCGTCTGCAGCGTCTCTCTGAGCGAGCAGACATGCAGATATCGCTAATATCCTTGTCGGAAACCTACAAAGCAAGTCCAGACTTTCTCAAAAGCATCATTCAAACCATCAAACCCGTTATACATAATCGTAAAAGACTAGTAAGTACATTGGAAATTATTTAAAAACACAAAGACACGGATAATGATGGCTAGAATATATAAAAAGAGAGATTTTGCACTAGTTTTATGTGAAATAAGGCTGCAGAGATCATAAACAGTCAGTCGGTACGTGACGTCACTCCCTCCACAAGGGGGAGCCAGAGGTCAATGATACATTTCTAAACATTGTCGCATATAAACAGACAATACCTTAGCTATAATTCTAAGGCACTGATGAGAGCCGAGCTGAAACACCATTCCCTAAAAGAAAACGAAAACCTCCGAGAGCGCATGCGCAAAGACGATAATAAAAATGCAAAGTCAAATATAAATTGTTCCTGTATAAATGAGAATGGCGACAGATTGTTTTGTCCTGTAGGAAACATTCACACCAATCTGTGCTGGTACGAGAACTGCAGACCGCCGGGCCCCCAGCCCCATCTTTTGATCAGTTCTCATGAGAAATAGCGACGGAGGGGCCCGTCCGAGGAGGCCTCGCACGTTTCGTCGTCGTCCTCGAGTTCGCGGCTCGAGGCTCATCTCTCGGTCACGTGGTTGTGTGTATGGGGCGGCAGGGGGGCGCACAGCACCTCCGACAGGTCGTCCATGATGCAGGTCTCCTTGGGCTCGACCAGGTTGAATTCTCTGACGAAGACGATGAAATGTGCGTACAGTGTGTTCAAGTGTCCCTGCAGCTCCAGAGCCACCGTCTCTTTAAAGTGAGCCCAGTAGATGTGAGCCAACACGTGAAACAGATACCGGCAGACCTTCTTCACCAGAGACTCGAACGAGTTGGGAAAGTCTTTGCCTGAAAGCAAATCGAGATATCAGTTATCATTTAATAATAATAATAATAAATACGTTTCGTTTTCATTTAAATGTAATGTTTGATTGTTAAATAAGCAAAAAAACAAAAGTTTAATTATTAGTAAAACAACATGCTATAATTACCTCAAAAAAGTTTTATTTAGTAATGGTTTAATGACAGTTAATAATAAAAGGTATTTATAATGAGCACAGCTATTTTTGCAGGCCTTTTTCAAACACTACAACAAATGTGGAAATTAAAACTAAATTTAGTCATTTATCATGTGTGCTATTTGTTTTCAATTTCATTGCATTTATCGCTTGTACATTTAAATAAATATTAAAAGTATATGTTATTAAAATAACAGGTTTAAGTAAAACAAGTCAGTAATGTTATTTACTGCTTATAATTCATTTAAATGTTAACTGACGTTATTTAAATACCAATAGCATGCTAGGATTACAAAAATGCTGATTTATTATTATTACTTGCAATGATTTATAATGATGTTTTTATTCAAATAAAAAGTGTATTTAAATATGTTCAATACTTTATTTACTTTTAATTACAACAATAAAATGACAATCATTTGTGCCACTGTTTATTTAGTATAATTCATACATATTTGAATTTTTTAAAATATTTTTATTATAGTCTTAGTTTAGTCATTTTGTTAAGTTTTTTTATATGTCTATATAGTATTATTTTTTTACTGTACATTTCTGCCATATGGACACCACTGAAGAGCTACTACCAAATATAATGTAAAAACTTTTAAAATAGAAACTTAAATTTTCTGTAAAGCTAAAACTTGAATTGAATTGAACTGAATTTATTTATTTTACTATTTAAACTTTAAACAAGAAAGGAAACGGTTGCCTTGGCAACTAGGTAAAACAAAACAAGTTTTGTTTGTATTTTATTTTATTATTTCAGTAATTATATTAATATTAATATTTTACTTCAAGTAATTAGTTTTTATGGTTTGAGTTTTAGTTGACATTAAACAAAACAACCCTGATCTGTATATTAATTAAACCATATTATTTATTGTTGTTACTCGAGAGAGAAAAAAAAAACGTATCACTTTCATTTACAAGAAATAAATTAAATGTAAAACAAATAGGCACAAGTGATCAATATTTTAAAAAATATATATATTTTTTTAAAATTAATTATTAAATAAAAAAATAAAAAAAATTCTAAAATTAATTAATTTGAATAAATTTCCTTCCTAGTTAAAAAAAAGAAATTACATTCACAAAACGCATTCTCCTCAATGAACACTAGAGGGCGCCACTGATCTAATGAATTTTACTTCAAACTTACAAATCTCAACTCTTGTATTTCTCTATTACGACTGCTAGAGGGCAGCGATCATACACACCGTATTTTGTGGGAAAGATTTCTTCGTCCGTCACTAATTTCTGCACAGAAGTCATGACGAGGTCGACATACTGAGGCGCTGTGCACTTCATCTTCTTCCCCCTCTCGTCATACCAGTAGTATATTCTGTAAACAAAGAAGACGAACAGTGAAAATTACTAACTTGAGCACTTCAGGATGAAGTGAACAATTTACAGTTTAAAAGTGTACTAAATATACAGCTCCTATCAGCATTTTAAGGAGGACTGCTCATGGTGACAGTGAGTTTGGGAGGGTAGCGTGGGTTTGAGGGGCTGTAGACATTACAAATCTCTAGGAATGCAGACTGAACGCATAACTGACCGCAAACCAATGCTGATCACTCAACGGACGAGCAGCTCAAACATCAGCTGAACGTTGAACTGAAATAACCGTCATGGTGAACTATAAAGCGCAGTTAGCACATAAACACAGACGCTACACGGCTCTGAATGGACAGGTGAGTAAATGTCGGGCTGAATGCCAACGAGTGTCTCAATGTTCTCAAATATCTTCACATGACACGGTTGAGTTACAGATTTTAGAGCGGATTCCAAGTCCAAACGGTGGCAGATTGATTCACAGTCACAAAAGCACAAGTACTGAATCTACCTGCATAAAACTCTTCAACAAAACATGAAATATTAAGATTAAAAGGCCTACTAATCTTAACATGGTCATGCATTTTCATGAAATACTTTGGAGTGTGTTTTATCAGAGTATGTACAAAAGGAAATAGGGATGTAAACAACATGCTATAAGAGTAAAGGCCCTTTCACATGAGTCCCTTAAGTTACCCAACTCTATGGACAATTCACATGAATTATAATGTCCATCTTTGCAAAGACAATTCCAACTTTGCAAGTGATTTTTACAATGTCTTATTTAGAAGTAAAAAGAAATGCTTAAAAATTGTCATGGAATGGCTTGTAATTTGCAGGGCATTTTCAATGCAAAATGAATGAATGAATGAATGAATGAATGGATGAATGCAATTCACAGTAACTATCTGAATGCCTTGTAATTTACTTTTAATAATTTATATTTCATTTATAGTTTTATTTATTTGTAATCATTTCTCAAATTTAGTTTGCTGTCATGCAATGTATATTTGGCAATCTTTTTTTTCAGTGGCTGTTTTTTTATGTAATATATTCCTTTGGTGTTAGATTTGGTGTAAGATTTTTGGAAGTTTTTTAAAGTCAAGGCTGCATTTACTTCAATCAATACAGTAAAAACAGTAATATTTTAAAATATTATTACATTTTAAAATAACTGTTTTAATATATATATATATATATATATATATATATATTATATTATATATTTTTATTTAATTTGATTTTTTTTTTTCACACAAACATTTAATTTATTTTACAAACATCTGGTTTAAAATACACTGCTGAAATGTCAAAATTAAAAACATTTAAACATTTTTTTAAAAATAAAATGGCATTTTTTACATTAATTTTTTTTTTTACAATTTTCACAGTATGATCACAAGTGATGTTTACCTTATGTTTTTCCCCTTTATTTTTCATTACAAATGTTTAACTTGATTTTTTCCCCCATCACAAATCATTAGTCTCACATTTCATCAGTGTTTTTATTAAAACGGTTATCTTACTCGTAAAAATCTACACATCAATATTTGGCCCATGGTGTCAATGACGATATAATAATCATTAGGGATGCACGATATTGGATTTTTGCCAATATCCGATATGCCAATAATTTTCAACTCATTTTGGCCGATAGCCGATGCAGACACCGATATATAATTATTTTTTAATTTTGGTTCATTTTTAACAAGAACTTATTTGTTAGAATTAAATAAACAATAATAAAGTTTTTTTTATAATGACAGTACATTGAATATTTGAAAATAACTATAAATAAACTATATATTAATCACTGCATTTTTTTTCCAGAAAGATGCAGTGGTAACCATAACATTTTATTTTAAGATTTAACATTTGTAAATGGTCTAAAGCAAAAGAGTTGTAAAAATTCTGAAAATCTTTTAGAGCTCATAATTTGTTTAAAAATATAACATATTACACATTAATAAATAAATCAGTCAGTATATATAAAATTATTTAAGTGTCATGTTTGTGATTTTTTTTCATGTAAGCTATAGATTCTGACCTTCAAATCAAAACATACTCATGATTTTATGGCATCAATTACTGCTTAATCAGAAACACGGTCTAAATATTATTTGTGTATTTTGCTTTCATCTTATTAGAAGTAGGCCAACAGCGCCCCCTACGGAATTAAAACTCCTTACTGAGAGGGCATTAGGTATTCCTCTTATCGGCAAGACATATCGGCATCATTTTTCATATCGGCCGATTCCGATATTGGCCGGATAATATAGTGCATCCCTAATTATCATAATCTGTAAAAAAATTATATAATTATAAAACATATTTGTTTTTTTATTTTTAATTAATTAATTAGTTAATCAATCAATTAATTAATTAATTAATTAAATGTTTTCAATGTTTAGAAATAGAAAGTCTATTTTTGGGACAAGGGTAAGACTGCACAATTTATGAATAAAAACAATTTGAAAAAGTAAACTTTTTTAATATTTATTTTTGGCATTTATTTATTTATTTCCAGAGCTGACAGGAAGTGAAGTGGGAGAGAGATGGGAGATGGGATCAGGAAAGGTCCTCGAGTCGGGATTCGAACTCTGGACGCTCGTAGCGCAACAGCGCTGTCTGTCGGCGCACTGTCCACAAGGCTATCAGCACTGACATGAATGCAACTTTAATAAAAATCAACCCATGGGAAATGGAAGTGTTTGTAGTTCAAGAAACACCTACTAAAAACACACATAAGCATACTAATAACATACCTCAACATATGAGCACATAAATAACAATAAAATGGACATCAGGCCTATTTGCGCATCGCAGTCCCTCCCTTTCCTTTTCATCAGTGATTGATTTCTCAGTGGACAGCAGCAGTGACGGTAAATACTTTTGTGTGTTTTGACGAGCGCGCCCATCCTTGCCCTGCGAGGAATGCCTGAGGTGAGCGTGTAATTGTTGGTGTTTTGTGTGTTGGTAATTCACGTCCTTTAACGTTTGTCATGAATAGTCATGTATCTGGTTCTACAGGGTCAGTCTTTAGAGATTCACACCCAGGCGTCACTCCGGACCAACAGGGCGAACGAGTCGAGCAGAGATTTTTAAAGTCTACACGGTTGGCTGTGGGAATGTAGAGATGGAGGCACGTTTTTCCGTTTGACTTGTATAAGGGTGATTCTACAATTACAGGCATTTTTTCAGTGCTTGAAATTTGAAAATGAAACTTCTTCAGATTGTTTCATTTTAAATAGTAAAACCTTTATGATCAACCTTCAAGTGGATTTTGGTATAACGTTTGAGGGTGGATTATTTTATTTTATTATTTCTCTTTTTTAATTTATTTTTTTCTTGAGAAAATAATAAGTTAGTTAAACGATGTGAAGATATACTCAATTAACTTGGCACAGACCAGCCTTTTTTTTTTTTTTTTTTTTTTTTTTTTTTCTTGAGAAAATGTTCAATAAGTTAGTTAAACTATGTGAAGATATACTCAAATACTGAGCGTTTTGGTAATAAAGCTGCTCTCACATCATAAAAAAATTAAAAACTTAAAATCAATGACATTCCTTACTATGCTCATTTCCATCATAATCAAGTTTAAACAATTTTACAGAAAGTCAGTTTTCTAAAAAGCTTTGTATGATGATGATGACAGCTGTTTCGGGAACAGCAAATTGTTATAAAACAAATTATTGCAAATTCTTCAAATAAACACAAAATGACTGAAATAATAATTAAAATAATAATAATTAACATTGTGCTTGAAAATTATAAATTAAATAAATGCATAAATGTATATTTTATATGTATATTTGTATATATATATATAATTATATGTAAATATTTTGTATTTTATTTTTATTTATTTTTATTTATATTAATAAAAATGTGTTTAGTAATATATTCATTTGTTTTACATTGATATTTATTTGGATTTGTTTATATATGTATTAGTTTTTATGTGTATTTATTTATAACAGTAATAATAATAATAATACTAACTTGCATATTATACATGTATTTTTAGAATAATAACAGTAGTAGTAATAATATTTATAATAATAATAATTATTACCATTATATTTATGCATTATAAATTATTATTATTATTATTAATAGTAATAAAATAATAATAATTATTATAATTATTGTTGTTGTTGTTGTGTAAAAATACAACATTTTCTGAATATATTATTTCGGAAATTTAAATGCACTCTTAAACAGTACTTTTAAAATTTGTAAAAAACAATTTGAGCTATCACTGAGCTGGTCGAGACTAAGCTGTAAGGTAAATGTTGCCTAAAGTAATAGTATAACTGATCTCTTTCATCCTATGTTTGGGCCCCTGATCGTCCCAAACAGCCTGTGAGAACATGTAACTATAGGCCTTAAGGTCATTTAATTGGTTCCGCCTCCAAGAAACTTACAAAATCCCTGATTCTGAGAATAGTTCCCTTGTATTCTCTCATTCAGAACACATCTGAAAGCCAAACAAGCACTGGCTTCAGTAAAATGTGTGTCAGCTTTCATTCCAGTCATGCATTAACCCCAATTAGACCCACAAACCTAGATTCACACAAAGACGGTGTGCTGATCTGGAATCTGGTCTTAAACTGGAAAAACACTGTAAATATGAGAAATATTTGATCCAGAAGCACTTCTGGTAAAAGGAGGGTTCTGGTTCTCGTCCCAGGACACGTCTGGAGGAAGAAAGAGCTAGAAAGACAGACAAAAGAAAGAGAAAGGAAAACTTACGTATTGCAGGCCGTCATGGCTTGACATGTGTCCCCAGTGCAAAACTCTGAGATTGTGCTATACTGCAGATTTATGAGATTGAAGAAGGTTGTTGCTGCAAATGACAAAAGAAAAGTTTTAAAAAGTGACATTCGAAAAAGTTGGGACAAATTTTTCATTGATATTTCAGAATCACTGAAGCTGAAGACTATGGAGGAATATTCAGGACAATTTTCAAAAGGAATTACAAATTGTATTTTCAATTGCATTTTCCATATGTGGACGTATAAATTGTGACATAATCCAAATGCAATTGCATTACTGTTTGCATTTTCGCTTTTGCGAACGCACAGTGACTGCCACATTTCAAATGAAAAACCAAAGTCCATTTGCAATTGTATTTCCCATGTCTTAATAGTTATGAACCCGTCATATTTAAATAGCAATATTAATTACCACATTTGCTTTGTCACTCTCTCTGCGTCATGCATGTAACCTGCCAAAACTCAAATGAAATCGTAATTCCTTTTGCATTTGAATTTCCGATGTCTACACGGAAAGCTGTCAATCAATGTTAGGGGCGGGACTATACTATGGGGCGTGTTTGTTATTGGGAGGTGACGTCAATCCCAGACGAACGTGCCGAATGCTTTGATCAATGGAGGCAATCGGTAAAGGCTCCGCTGCTAACAGTGCGAGGTATTTAATATCATTAAATACCATTTTTTTCTGAAGCAGGAAATCCCAGAATGCTCTGTGACAAGCTTAAAAAAAAACAAGATGGTGGACGATGCAAGATAAATGTTGGTTATAAACTTATTAAATTGATTAAAAACATATTTCATTCAATACCACAAATTATCAATAAAATAGTTAAAAACATTATTTCACAATATTTTTGTGTACTATGCTGTTTTTATTTCATTTAATTATACGTAGCTTAGCAACATGCTAACATCAAACATGAAAGCTTTTGTTCACCAGGTGAAATTCAGGGGTTTGTTCAAATCATTAACCCTAAGGATTAGCATTAGCAATTTCAATTAGCAAGCTGGATGAACACTAGTTAGCAAACACTTAGTAACCACTTATTTCTTTGAATCATTTGCTTTTTTACAGGAAATAAAATTTGGTTCATGATAAAACTTTGTTTTTACGGTTTACTTTTTTCCAATTTTATTTAACTATCCTGTCATTAGCTTAGCAACATGCTAACATCAAACTTGAAAGTATTATTTTTGAAGTTTTTAGTCCAGTCACTTAGAAGTGTATACTTACAGTATGTGTAGGGGTTTGTTCAAATCACTAACCCTAAAGATGAGCATTAGTTAGCAAGCAGCACTTTCCTTTTCAACAGAAAATAATATTTGTTTATAATAAAATTGTTTGCACATTTGAATTGTTTTCACATTTACGATTTAAAAAGGTCATTCTCTGCTTTATACTCACAACTGTTTTGCACTCACACACAAAAATGACTCCTGACTGACAGAAGGCTATTTTTGAAGACAAAGACTCTAAGCCTCAAAATACAAGGCAAACACTCATAAGCGGCTGTAATGTTTGCTTAGGAACTCACTGTTGTTGGCGAGCCATTCGTTGAGGTCGATCTCTTTGGTGGGAAGCGACACCAAATCTTTCAGGTCGAAGTCCACGACCCGCACTTTGGTGTACTCTGGCTCCATGTAGTGCTTCTTCTCTTCAGCGGGTGCTTTCTTTCCATTGGGCTTCGTTTTGGATTTCCTGCAAAAGAAGAGGAACACGTTAAGAAGAGATGCATAGAGTGAAGTGTGTTTTTTCATTGCCATTAGCACCATCAAATGCACAATTTTTTTTTAAACATGTTTCCCAAACACAGTTTAAATATAATGACTAAAAATGTCATGTAGTGTAACTATCAAGTAAAATATGTACATGTACAAACAAACAAACAAACAAATATATAAATAAATAAATGAGTTTTAATTATATTTCAATGTAAACTTTTTTATTTCTTAAAGTCATAACTAAGTCATAACTTTTCATTCAGTTTTGGGGGAGTTGCACCACATGACATTTTGAACTGAACTAACCTTGCCTTATAAATAATAATAATAATAATTTGTTCAAATTTTAAGCAGCATCACAACAGTATGCAGGGGTGCTCTCTATGATGTCATTTCCTATTTTATGATTTTTTTTTCTGCATGTTGGTCGCACCACCTGACTTGACTTGGCAGACAACATCAGTGAAGCTATTTTAATGATATTTTCCCCTAACAAATATTAACAAAATATTAGTTTAAAGTAAAAAAAATTAAAAAATAAATGAAAAATAAGCAGAACAATTGTACCACTTAGACATTTACTTTAAGACCCCTAAAAAATAAAATAAAATAAAAAATGTATATATTTAATTTAATTTTAGAAATTAAAACATGCTCATCACAAAAGAGGTATTCAAGTCACTGTATGTGTGAATTGCATTTTTAATGAATGAATTAATAGATCCAGACAAAGAAAAAAAAATTGTAAGAGCTTCCACTGACAACAACTGTTCCTAGTCTAGTTTCTAAACTAAAACTACGTCTCTGCTTCGCTTCTTTGGAGTAACCCACATTTCTCGTCTGTTTCAAACTCAGGTGTCAAAACAGACTTGTACTTCCAGTGCTAGTTTTAACATGTAAATGTCAGAATCGCATTGCTGTGGCAGATCCCGCAGCTGCCTGGGACAAAGGTTACAGGGGCATTAAACAGCTAATAACAAGAGTACAGGCAAAGACAGGTTATAAAGAATTTACATCCTTTCCTTGCACTCACTTCAAATCCTCTAGGGTTTATTATGTTTATGTGAACAAATAAGGCACTTTTATGAAGAACTTCCCTTTACTGCTCATTCTTTTGAACTCTTTTCTTAATTTTAGCTTTAAAACAGTGCTGTTTTTCATCACACAAAGAAACTCCCTAAATTTATAGCTCATCCACCAACATGATTTCCTCTTAAGGCATCTCTGCACTGTAAACAGCTCATTCCCAACCTCACGTTTCTGACCACCTTCACCAGTTCCTCTTTTCACACACAACAGTCCATCATAGGACCAGGAAGGGGACTTATCTCAGAGACCAAAGTCCATAAACATGGTTTTCAAACTGAAGCCAAGACAAAGGAGCGGTTTGTGGGATTGTCGGGATTCTGGATTGCTTCCGAGCGGGAAAGATCTTATCATCCATATCGAGGTCTTAAATTGACTCGTGTCAAAGGTCCAAAAGGGTTAATCATGGAGCACGGTCCGATCAAACATCATTGGAGCGTGGGAAGTCTGGTAAACTTCAACTTTATTTGGACATCATTCCGTTTAACTACTCAGGATTAGTGTTCCGTGTAAAACAGGAAAGAGACGGCGATAAATCACCACGGGAATTCACACGATGAGGCAAGTTACTGCTAGGCTAATGTGGTCAAAGATAATAAAAAATTTTAAATATGAAGGAAACAGAGACAAAGAACAAAAAAGAGGATATTTCTTGATCCTCTTTTAACAATGACACTGTCCCTAAATTATGAGCCACCTCATTATTAAAATGGGAACAATAGGAGTTATGAAACATTGCAGAACTCGTCTTGCACCTGCGTTTTGGACATAAAAGATACCTGAATGATTAGAACAGCACATGATGGATGATAAAATGACATCCAACGAACGTACACTAAAAATGGACCCAAACTATATCTAGAAACCAGAAAAACAAAGGCCTGGGTGGGATCTTTTGACTTTTGACTCAAGCAACCAGTGCCATTTTACTTTTTGGGGAATTGGTGGCTAATTCGTACGAATTTGTAATCTAATTTGTATGTTTTCATACGATCTGCTTATATGTCCCACTGGTTAGGTTAAGAAGCGGACCCTCATGCATGTTTTTTTCTTTAAAAAAAAGCATGTTTCCTTATGAATCACATTGTATGCTTGCTTTTCTAAAAATCGCACATTTCTGTATGAATCACACTGCATACATTCGTAAGAAAACAGCACCTTGTAAAAAAGTTTTTTTGCCTTTTATTATGATAGAACAGTATGTGTTGACAGGAAGTAAAGTGGGAGAGAGAGAGGGGTATGGGATCGGGAAAGGTCCTTGATCCGGGATTCAAACTCGGGAAGCCTGAAGCGCAACGGCACAATATGCCACATGATCTCTAAATCTGATTGAGCAGAACATGAAATATCTCGCTCATTAAATTATTCTTCAAAACTGATCTGGGATAGGCTTCCTTTTCCGTATCTAAAATAAATACGAAGTTCTGTCATGAAACTCTAGATGCTGCAGGTTTTAACTCAATTTGATATAATCACATCATTATTCACATGGCACAGCTGATTGGCTTCTTTTCACATCAGCAGCCAATGAGCTCGCTGCTCAACATTCAAATACTTGGCTAGTGCTTGCTGTAGAAGCTGCAGCTCACTTCAGAAACCCTCCACCTTCCCCAGCTCCACCTGTATACATCTGCTACGGGGTGATTCATGTATGCTATATATGGGGGTTATTTAATATCCGTTATATGTCCAGCAGCAGTATCTCTTACATGCTCACAGCAGATTGTCTGTAGATGTATTGGCAGTAGCAGGTCTCAGTACTTGCTCTGCAGCAGCAGCAGCAGTGTAGCAGATCTGTTCTGCCAAAACCAAACACATCAACATTGCCATGTACATTATCATGCTAAACTCTCAGAGAGTTGTCATGATAGAAATGTATTAACAAAGAACTTGCACAACTGATCCAGGATCAGTATAAAGGATCGACATTGAAGGATCAACCATTATCAAGTGAAAGAGATGCCAGCAAACAAGCAGGCAGCTGTCAGGTCCAGCTGGTAGGAATTTGAACTTGAGGCTTGAGCCAGCTGGAAGATCTGAACATCTCCCAGATCCTTTGATGGATCCACGCAGCTGAGCTCAAACACTCTGCTTCCCGCAAAACCCATCCCTCTGCTGACTAATAAAGGATATATTTTAATGTCCAGAATTGAAAGACAATACAATTTCTTAAAAGTTACATACACTCTATAAAGTTTTGGGAGTGACTTCTAAATAAATGTAGGAGTGTCTTCCCTAAATTCCATTCTACAAAATAAAGGATTAGTTTCTGAACACACAATGTTGACGCAGTCAACATTTCAGAAATATCTCACAGCTTTTTTGTTGTCGTATTTTACGCTTATTTGTGAATAAATCAAAGCACATACATCAAAAGTGGAGTGATGCCAGATTAAGCTCAAATGTGAACACTACCAAGGTGGAGCCAAGAACGTAATCTGTAAAGCTATGTTGAGAAACGTGATTTTAACGTTTGATACACAAACACAGATGGGTTTCTAGAGCTGAGTGGATGATACAGGTCTTTGGTCAAAACATTGCCTTGGTTTGAGAGTCTGGAAACTACAATGCCTTTTATGGCAAAGATATCTGCAGGAAACTGCTATGAGTGGGCATGATATGTGTGTGTGTGTGTGTGTGTGTGTGTGTGTGTAACAGGAGGGCCGCTGGCAGCTAGAAAGTTTTTCTTTCTCTTAAAATAAACTAGCTAATGGCTTGAGAATTTGCCCTTCACCACATAATTCACAAAAACTGTGCTTCCTGGAAAATTACGAAACCCTGTGAAGGCTAAAATAAAACAATATGCGTTCAGATTTTTGGACGCAGAAACTGTTTCTTCATGTAAAAACCAACTATATTGGGGTACTGACATAACATTGAGTTCTGGATCCTCAAATGCACTCCCATGTTTTGCTTTCCATTGTTTTTTGGTTTTATCAGAATCAAACAGGAGAATCCTGGACTTGATTTCATCTTGTGACTAAATTAAAAACATGAATACTATGTGTGTTTATCTTAAAGCATGTGAAACGTTCACTGGTTTTCTTCAAAGGTTTTATGTGGATAAAGATCATGAGCTCTTAGGGAACTTAAGCAATTAAACAATTTAATACACTGCCAGGTAAACACCTTGTCAAAAGTAATCATTAAACGTAGCATGCTGTTCAGAATCTCAAAGATGAACTATGCATGAGGCCTGACATTATGCAACACACTGTGCACATTGTCATCCAGCATCTGCAAGCACCTAAAACATCTAAACATCCCTAAATCACTCTGACTCAAACAGAACAGGGTTGGAAACTTCAAAGCTGCCATATGGATACCAAAACTACAATCTGGAAATCAGTAAACAGCAGTAAAACAATCCAGCACCTAGGGACTCTTTTGCTCTTTAGGGAGACATTACATTATGTAAAAAAATGGAAAAACACCAAAACAGTGCAATGTTTCTCCCAAAATTGATGTTGAAAACCCATAAATAGCCATGATTGAATGTCAAATGACATTACAACCTCCAGCCCCTCCCCTCCCCCCACACTCCTCCCTCCTCCAAAAAAAAATAAGGAAACCAATGTTTCTATTGGTCAAGATCAAAATTTTGAGTGCAAAAGCTAGGGATGGGCGTATCGATCCGAAGTATCGATACTGACGCGAGTATCGAAAGTATCGATACTCAAACAAAAAATATCGATACTAAGGTGTGTTTTATTTACCAGTGATTGTTTATTTAACCAAAAAATAATAATGCATACAATATGCATTGACACAGAGAGCGTTCACTCAAATCTGACAGTGCATTCAAACAGGGCTGCGTTTCCCAAAAGTATCATAAGAAAGCATTAAAGCTTTTGGGAACGGCAGCCCTGAACAATGCTTATCAGAGGGCAGAAGGACAGAGTTATTTAACAATAAACAAACTGAAATTGTAGCCTACATATTTTGTGCAATTACAGTTATTTAAATTGAACGTTGAAAGATAATATTGATCATGTTCTATTCTATAATGTTAATAGAAATCATACACTGTCAGAATAAAAAGGTTGCATTTTATGCATGCAACAGCCGGCCACTGACAGTCCCTTATGAAAATGAACCATGGTTTTACTAAAGTGACCATAGTTCAACTGTAGTATTTGTAGATTTGAATCATGTGTAAACAAAAAACATATTTGAACCATGTGTAAACAAAAATATAACCTAATAAGTTACAATTAAGGCGTATTGAATGTTAAAATGTGTTTTAAACAAAGTTAAGTGCTTATCATTACCCATTTTACTCTTAGTAATTTAATAAATTTAATACATTTCATAATTTAAAAGTTTAGTTCAGAAGTATCGAATCGGTATCGATATCGACGATACTGCCTTGAAAAATATCGGTATCGTATCGAAAACAAAATAAGCGGTATCGCCCATCCCTAGCAAAAGCACCATCAATAAAGTTGGTTTACGGGTAGTGATAGATTGAAATATTGGCGAGCGTGATTAACTGGCCAAAAGTTTGAGATTATCGACATTGGTTGTTAACTAATAATTAATAAGTGACTCAAAACTGGCTAATATAAGTGTTAATTACATTTCAGCAATTTTGTGTACATCTGTTGTTACGTAAACATTGCTATTATTTTGGCCATCAACCATACTGCTCTTCTAGATATCAATATTAGCACCACAATTTATTTATTGTACAGTCAGGATGACGATAAAATAAAAACTGGATCTTTTATAATGGAGCATTTATAACAGTTTCAAACAAACATGGTGACCTTCAGCATTGATGCTAAAGTACTTGCTGGTCTTTGGCTGAGTGCGTCTAGCCAAGTTTGGACTTCCTAGTTCTCATGGGTATCAGGAGTGTGTGAAGAGCCATTGAGATGACAGTATTGTGTTAAACACAGCAACAGCGCCATGGGGACGGTACAGCGAGAGGTCATCAGCATCACAACAAAGAGGTGGCTGAAGAGAGAGGTCTTTGTAAACCATCCCTCACAAACAGAAACTTTCCAAATTAATTGTGCAGTTGTACCCCTTTCTATCTCATTCACTGTGCTTTAATGCAGTTATATGCAAAAAATATTGAGTGCAACATTCATTTTTTTGACACCATAAGACTAAAAAAAGGCTCAAAACCATGGCATGCAATACTTGATCACATTTACAGTATGACTGCTTCTTGTTTGAAGTCTCTTGAATTAATTAAGAGCCCTCTTGAATGAATTAGATTCTATTTTTTTCTATGCATTTTTTCTCTCTCTATTGTATTCCAAAGTAAATCATTGTAACATTCATCTTAGACAGACGTGCAGTTTTTTTTTTTTGCGTAATATCCATCTATCTATCACTCATTATCTAAATTTCCCGGGTGTAATAATAACCGGTGCAAGTGCTCGAAGTTGTCAAACAATTTAAATGAGCGATGGATCATTACAAGCGTTTAATGTTTGCTTATGAATATGTATTAGACGTAATATCTCTCAACCAATCGGATAACTGCTAACTGAACGTATTATTATTCGCGCACTATGAACAGCTCACGCGAATAATCAATTCCAATAACAAATGTTCAGCGTAATGTTTGATTATTCTAATAATTAAGACCTTTATATGAACCATTTTAGAAAAATCAAAAAATGTATTTTCAAATAAATATGTATACTTGTGACTTACAATTAAAGTTTTTCGTGGAAGACGCGGCTTCTAATACTAGCCTACATATATTTTATTTATAATTATAGTTTTAATAATATATTCTTATATCACACTCTATATGTATAAAGTATAATTAGTCTTAAAGTAGCCTAATAATCATTTGACATTATTAGAAACTGCGTTAAAAATTACATTCTCCTGAATGCACTGGATATCTGCTCTCAAAATGTGTATAAATTATGCACACATCAGTATTTATTAACGTAATATTGTTACTTTGTTTATTATATAGCCAGTAGCCACTATTTAGGTTTATGCAGCTGTTATAGACATGCAAATCTTCTTTATTTATAAAAACAACAAAGCCACGTTACCTTAAAACTTTACCAACAGCCTGAAGAACCATCTTGCAACTTAATCCGCTTCTGGGAGTTTTCTGTGAGTGCATATCCGAAGTGCTAACAACGAAGATGGACTGAGTCCAAGGCGTTTTGAACTGACCGGTCTTTCCCTTTCCCTTCCCTGGATGTTTTCAAAGACTAGGTAGTAAGAGAATATAAAGTTCTTGCTCCAAAGTTCTCGTTCTACCAAACGGCCAGCCAATCAGAACAGTTGACGGGCGGGTCATAATATGTTAACACCAGAAGACAGCCAATCATACGCGCGCATGGGCGGGGCATGTTGTGCTTGACATGCAGTTTGAAGTTCTGCTCTCACTCTCTGTCTGTTGTCTCTCGGTCAGATTGTGTTTTATATTCCAGCCAATGTGGTGTGACCAGCTTCCGAATGAAGTTACTTTTTTACAGTTACGTTTAAGAGGAAACATTTACCGTAATTAGAAGACATTTCTGAGGTAACATAACAATGCACAACTTGTTTTTTTCTTCTTCTTCGTGTTGGTGGTTTAGAAAAACCTTGATAAAAGCGACAATATCTTAATGCATCATTCAAAACAGCAAATTAAACTCTGGAGTCTTCTTATTGGAGACAAAAATAAACTCACATTATCCACAGAAATCTTTATTTATGATGATTTCAAATTTAAAGCCAAACATACAAAGGGCTCAGTTGAATTGTGCCTGAAGCCAAACTACAAGTAAAAATTCCTATGAGTAAATAAAAGATAAAACACAGAAAGATCTAGGTGACTATGAAGTGAAAAAAAAGTATTTTTACCTCATTAAAATATATTTATATAACTTAGCTGTTGCAAAAGCTATTTCGTAACTGGCATCATGTTCGTCTTTCAATGAAAATATTTGATCAAGAAGCCAGTGAATCATAAAACCACAAAGTTCTTGAAAAAGCAGAGTTAGTCTGACGTACTCGGACGACAGACAATAAGTAAAATTACGACATTTACAAAGTTTCTCTAGGTAAAAATAGCATATTATCTCATCAATCTTCACATATTACGCAAGTGACTCTTTTGGAAAAATACATGGGGGGCTGGACTTGCGTAGTTAAATGGTAGGCTATCTGTCAGCTGAGGCCCAACCAAAAAACTCTGTCTGATCCCACACACTTCATGAGATGTTTACTCACCACCTGATTCACGACAACTGAAACAACATACCAGCCGCATCTGCCGTGTCTGATAACACAATTAAGTCACTGATTTACAGGGCGCGCTTCCTGTTCAGACTTCACTTTCAGTCTTAAGCATTAAGTCATGTTCTTATGTGTTCAACTACCAATTATAGAACAAAACACGTACTGTAGGACCAGACATCATGTTTAAGGCAGTGACATCAGGCCAGTGTGAGTAACAGCTATTACGAAAGTCATAACTCATTCAATAAGAGAAGGCCAGGTTAATAAAATAAAATAAGCTAAAATAGTAAGTCCAGTAAAATTAAATAAATAAATAAATACAATTTTTGTTTGAATTTACAGTTTGTGCCAGTGTCCAAAACAATTGTTTTTCTCAAGCTTGATCGTACGATTGGTCACATGGCTCGCTCGACTCGTTCGGTAAGAAAGTCAACGAACATTCCTCTTAGACAAAGCAAACAGAAAAAAAAAAAATCCTCTCAGACACAGTACATTAGGCCCGGAGCTAAAGCATCCAGCAGATGAGTAATCCAGCCCTGCTGAAATGCCGAGGGCGACATGAGATGAACAAGACAGATAAGAACCTACCCACAATCCTGTCGCAATGGGAGAAAAGACGTTAAACTCTGCGAGAACCTTCCACTGCGATTACTAATATCATTTCAAGTAGCTGATGTGTAGAGAAGTTGATCCTTCATTAATCAGTGTTGATGATCTGGTGCATTTAAAAATAATCATTCAGAAGCATTAATGAGAATCACCTACACATGAAATCACTCCCACAAGCAATGCTTTCCAAGCATGGTCTATTTTTTTTCTGCTACAAAAAATCTGAATCTTAAAATAATTTCAAAATAGTTTATTTTTTATTATTTTTTTGGTATGAACTGACCATTTAGCAAAGCACATTAAATAATTTATTGCAACACCATGAGTTGTCTATCTACTCATCCCCTCTGCTGTCCTGAAAGAAAGGAAAAATTGAAATCGCATCATATGACCCCTTTAACATGGTCCTGCATCCTATCACGCATTCCTGCCGTGGAGCGACTGCATGCACCAACATGTTCTGCTCTCGGCTAAGAAAACACATGGCGGGGAGCAGTGAAAGCAAGAGAGAAAGATGGATGGATGAGGAAGAAAACCTTTCAGGAAACACATCAGATCTTTTTTTTTTTTTTTTTTTACAGCAATCGTGTTATAAATCTCGCTTGAGAGATTCTGTTTCATTTTTGGCTGATATATACGCACATTCCGGGAATGTGTGAAATCAGATTTTGAAACCGATTGTGCAAGTGTGACTTCATTATACCTATTTGCAACCGAAAATGATATATAGCTAAAGCTTTCCAGGTACTATAAAAACAGAAAATAGTCCTGATATGTAAAGTAAAAAGGCCAGAGAGGGGCAGAACAAGAAAGTGAACAAAAGAGAAAATGAAGGAAACAGTGAGATGAAGCAAGAAGTTGGAAGCGTGTTGTAGCATGTTCAAAAGGCTTCACCACACACGCAGCATTCCAGCGGTTGGAGGTTCAGGTTCAGTTTGGAAATCTTGATACGGGGCAAACAAATCTACAAACAAACCCTGAAGTCTCAACAGATTAATCAAAATCTCAAAATAGCTCGTAGTTGCAGTTCTAACTTGCTTCAAAAGCAACTGTGCAGCGATTGTCCAATAAAACCCCTTGAATCAATACAGAGTAATATGGAAGCCCGTTTCTGCCACTGAATAAAAAATAAAGCAATTTGCGACTTTTGATCTCACAGTTCTGACACTTTTCTCAGAATTGCAAGATGTAGTAAACTCGCAAATGCGAGAAAAAAAGTCTGAATTGAGAGATTAAACGTACAATCGCATGTTAAAAAATCAGAATTGCGTGATATAAACTCACAATTCTGAGAAATAAACTTGCTTCAAAAGCAACTGTGCAGCGATTGTCCAATAAAACCCCTTGAATCAATACAGAGTAATATGGAAGCCCGTTTCTGCCACTGAATAAAAAATCAAGCAATTTGCGACTTTTGATCTCACAGTTCTGACACTTTTCTCAGAATTGCAAGATGTAGTAAACTCGCAAATGCGAGGAAAAAAAGTCTGAATTGAGAGATTAAACGTACAATCGCATGTTAAAAAATCAGAATTGCGTGATATAAACTCACAATTCTGAGAAATAGAAAGTCAAAATTGTGAAATATAAACTCGCAATTGTAACAGTCTCATTTTTCAGAATTGAATTAGTCAGAATTGTGAGTTCATATCAAGACATGTCAGAAATGCGAGTTGTGAACTCACAATTGCAAGGAAAAAAAGTCAGAATTGCTCGTTTTTGTCACAATTCGGACTTTATTTCTTGTAATAACGATATTATATCACGCAAATCTGACAGTTGTGAGTTCATATCTCGCAATTCTAAGAAAAAAGTCAGAATTGTGAGATAAAAAGTGAAAATTACCTAGTTTTATTTTTTAATCAGTCGCGTAAACGGGCTTATAGAGTGATACTTTAAAACCAATTAACCAATGAACAAAAGAAGTCATCTAATCAGTTCATTTAAATTACCAGTGTTTGTTTATTAGCACCAAATCAGCCTTTGGTTAATGTGCTATTGCTCACTAGATGGCAGATGATACTAAATAACATCCTTTGTGTCATCAAATGCTTACTTAACTTACTTAACTAGCTATTTAGTAACACTGTTAAAGTTTTAGCAAATCTCAAAATGGATATCCATTTTTTCATATTGTGTGTTTTAATGTTGTGATGCCAAAATTCTCTTCATCATGTAGCATTTAAAACAACTGGTTTGAGTTCTAAAGTTTTATTTTTAGTGTAATTTTTTTATACAAAATAATATAGAATTTTAATATTGGCCATTTATCGGTCACAGGTCATAAAACAATTATCGCATATCAGCAAGAATTTTAAAAACGGATCATCACTAGCAATACTGGTCATTAAAAAACAGGCTTAATCATGTGCTTTGTCACCTTCAGTTACAGAGATTTAAAAAAACACCGTCATTCTGATTTCAAGTGGATTAGGATTATAGTCTTAAAGATGGGATACATAGCAGATGTTAATCCATAGCAACGTCAATTGAGACTAGGAAATAAAGCAGTAGAAAGAATTGGCTTCATTCAGCTTGTGAAAGAGCCACTGAATGTTGGCAATTATGGAGGCAGAGCCTTTGATCCTTGGATTCAGAGGTAGGAAAAGCTAATCAAGGTCTTTGTTCGAAAGACAAAAAGATGAAAGATGATGAGACAAGCTTCATCAGTGAAGGCAACCATTATGTAAAGTAATGAGGTATACATGAATAGTCACAAACGTGCACAGGCACACACCAATACTTCATCCGAAATGGATGGCATGAGTTCCAGTAAGGATTTTAAAAGATCAAGAGCAAAAATAGCTGTGGGCTACAAAACAAAAACAGTAAAAAAAAAAAAATTAAAAGACAAAAAGACCATGTGATGCAAAACTGCACTGGTTAAACCACAAGCTCCATCTGAAAGCACAAAGAGTTACAAACAGTGAATGCGAGTCTTGGTTTTACTATGAGTTCACTGCCTTCTACTGGAGAAATACAGAAGTACATCAACCAAAGTTGCTGGTTAGCATGGTCCATTTAGCTCCTGCTGGTAAATACTGTAACTACACCATCTGACTACAAAAAGCATTTTTTTCCATTGGCGGCCATTCAAAACTCGCTGTATAGAAAGGTTCCTTTACTTTCCTACAGCACTTTGCCACATGAATCAAACACGCCTCTTTATTAATAGTCAAAACTGGGCATTCTTGCATAATTCTTGCAGGATTTTCCAATATTTTGTAAACGGAATAACAAGGGCCAAGACAGAGGGTCGTATGTTAGGGTCTAATACAAAAATACCTTTGTGTAAGAGAGGGAATAAATAAGCCATGTTTGGACAGGAAACATGCTTGAGAAAAGGAGCCATGTGATTGTTTGTGCTGCACAACACAAGACCTTCAGGGTCTCTCAGACAGCGATTGTAATGCGTATTGCCCTTGAGGGGTCAAATGCCAAACAGTAAGGACTTTCTGATAACAGCGGTGTTCAAGCAATTTGACCACAGATCAGGACAAGCGCTCCAGCTGTTTTTCATGCTATTTTAGGCTATCACGAATCACTTTGTGGTTAGTTTCGTTCTAGTCCCAACTCCTTTTTTGGCAAGTACATTTCTAAAACCACCCAGGAACTGTAATTCAGCCCTTAAGTGCCCTCAAATGCTCATTTCCTGATTCTGCTCAAGCAGGTCTTCCACTATCATAAGACATTTTTCCGGTGTTTACACAAACATCTCCAACCAGCCTCACAGAGACAAACGGGCAATCAAAGATTCATTCAGCGCTTTCCAATTTGTAGACACACCGTTTATACTCTTCATTTTTTAATCTTAATTTAATAAATCCCTCATTGCTGTAGCACGTGCTCAGCTAAGAGACTCAAGGAAAACCTCAGAACAACTGGGATTGAGAGTCTACTAGAAAAAAAAAAACATATTGTGTATATATATATATATATATATATATATATATTCATGTGAAGGGCTCAGCATCGTGTTTTTATTGGCTGTAGAAATGTAAACAGCAGCCAAGCTCAGGTGTGAGGCTCATGGAAACTGTTATCCTGTAAGCAGCTTAGATGCCTCTGGGAAGGAGGCCGTTTCGTAGAAACCCATCCAGCCAGACCTCAGTAGAGCCCTCTGGTATCATCCCTGAGGACGTTGAATCCACAACAACCGAATGTTGTGGTTCAGAGCTTCACGTCACATTAAAGTAGCTTTCCTGAACCTGATGCTGGTCTGGACAACCATTTTCAAGTTGCACTTCTTGAGACTCTGGCCAGGCATGCTTTCCAGCAGAAGTGCAGATGACACAACTACAAATTGGTGAGAGATAAACAGATGAAATTATTAGGCCAAAGAAAGACCTACTGCTAACTTTTGGTCAACTTGAGGCTGGAATACACTACATGACTTTTGCCCAGAATTTCCTCCGATTTACAGTTTGGATAAATCAACGCTAGTTGCCGAAAGTCAGAGCCAGTCTGCAGATTTGAGTTGACAGATAATTTAATTTAATTAATAATACCGTATTGTCCCGAATATAAGACGATGTTTTTTCTTGGAAATACATCTGAAAAAACGCGGTCGTCTTATATTCAGGGTCTAGACTTTGACATGTCAATAATACACCCACAACAATAGGTGGCGCCAAATACGCATAAAACGAGTGTGCCATGAAATACGTAATGTAATGCGTGTTGTAAAGATCGCGAGTAAAAACAAAAGAAGCAGAAAACCTTACAGCTGCATGAGTCGTGACTGTCACGTTAGCCTGATGGCACCAAACTCCCTTTGTGATTTTAAAACGTAAGACAGTACCCAGATTTGAAAACTACAGTAAGATTTAACTTCTACTGTTAATAAGATTTTGGTAGGCTACTATTAGATGGATAGCCTAAATGTCCTAATTCAGATGGGCTACCTGTTTTTGTTTTTTTAATGGTATATCAAAAAGTGTATATTTTTTAAATGTGATTGTTGGTACATTTTACCAGTTTTTACCATACTTTCAAAACAAAAATTAAAATAGGACAAATATGCAATATGATAATAATTGAAGACAAAATGTGTTTTACTAAGAAAAATAATAATAATTTTTTAAAAAGCCTTTTTCCAAAAGGTACATCTGGAAAAAGGGGGGTCCGTCTTATAATCAGGGTTGTCTTATATTCGGGCCAATACGGTAATAATTAATTTATTTTGTTGACTGATTGAGTTGACAGATTTCATAGAAAATTGTGTAGTGTATGATGGTCACAGACTTTTTTAACTTCAGACTATGATTCACTCTATTCCGAGGATATCAAATATGTGTGTTATTTTGAGCCGATTTTAGAACACATTGTTTTTATTTGTCACGCATTTTCTAGCAACAAGGCGCACGTTTCTGCTTGAGTTTGTGCGGTGATCGGAGGGACTTTAAAGTCTAGTAGTCTGTGATCCTCAGTCGTTTAATGTATGATGCCCCGTTTTTTCTTCGCGAGTGTTTACAAAGTAGAGGTGGGCGAAATGCCCAAAATCTTATGTCACGATATGAGTAATTTTATTTCACGGTAACGGTATATATCACAATATAGTTATTTTTGCTTTAAATAAAGTTATGATATCAACATTTTTGATACCATAGAAATTTCATAATTTTTGTCACCAGTCAAAAAAAAAACATTAATACTTGCCTAAATTTTAAAAAAAGCTCACTGAAGACAAGTAAAGCGTCAGCGATTAAATAAGAATAAAAAACGAATTACAAACAATGGGACAAAAACTATAAGTATAATAAGTACTATAAGTACTATAACTATAAATAAGAAATGCTACATACATTGTATAAAGTAATTAAATATAATAAAAACACTGCATATTTAACATTTCTTCTTATTAAAGTTACAAAAGTGATTTAGTCAAGAACAGATTTTCTCTTTTTTGTTGTTTGATAAACATGAATGACAGACTGCAGGAATATTAGACTGCTGTCACTTTAAGAGCTGCCCGGCTTTCTTTCTCAGCTGTTTGCTTTCACTTGCGACTCAAATTACTGCGTTTACGAAGATACTTGCAAACATCATCATCTTGACACATACAAGTGTGTGTATTCAACCGTTCAAGGCCTAAAAAGTGGCAAAAAAAAGAAAAAATCAATACTCAATACTTCACATGTGCGCACCTCTCTGACAGTGCTCAGAAACAGTCTCTCAGACAGTGTGCGCATACAGCGAAATGAGTTCTCTTTTGCTGCTAATTGCATTTCAATGGCTTAAAATCAATTGTTTTTACCGCAATTCTTTGAAACGCATGCAAACAATACGTTTTCGTGACCACGTAGCACAGCAGCGACAGTCGAAAATCTCTACCGGTTGACAAATTTCTACCAGGTTAATCGTGTCTACCGGTATATTGCCCACACCTATCGGTAAGTGTATGATGTCTAGCGTTTTAAAATCTTATAAGATTTGAAAAGTCGTGTAGTGTATAGGCTTGCCGCGATAGATGGTGTTTTCGGTTATATGCTGCGATAGACAGCAAAATCATTTAGCCTAGTTCAGTTAGAGGACAGACACTTTTAAAAACTAAACGCTCAATGCAGCGTGCCGAACCGTGCGCGAACGACAGTGCACCACGGAGCAGGAGTCAGATTGTATTTATCACGTGAGGAGAGTGAGTCGAGCTGACTGACAAGAGTGAGGTGAGAAAGACAAGACGATGGCAGAAGATTGTTTAGAAAGGAAATGAAAAGGCTCCTGTTTGGCAATATTTTAAATTTTGAAAAGCCTATTGTCTGGAAGTTTTTTTAAACATTCGTTTCTTATTTATTTGGTTCCACAGTGTTTGCTGATTACTTTATTTAAACTTTGTTTATTTTATTAATTTTATTTTACATCAAGGTGTATATGCCGTGCCTCCAAGCTTTCTTATTCGTTTTGCTAATAAACGTTCTATGTTTCTTATTTATTTGGTTCCACAGTGTTTGCGGATTTTCAGTTTTATATACCCATTTAAATTTTAGTAATTTGTTATTTTATTAGGCATATATGGTGTATTTTTATTCATTTTGTTAACAAAAGTTCTGAGTTTGACGTTGTTGTTGCTTGAATTGAATCAACGCCGAATTGCCGCTAATTTGAGAGTGAAAGTAAAACGCGCACAACGCTTTTTCATGCTATTTGAAAGCCAAGAAATCCGAGGAAAAGAGGGAAAACTCAAACTAACAATTACTTGAGTAAAATGCGCACGGCACTTTTACAAGCCATTTGAAAGCGAAGAAAAGAGGGAAACTCAAATGACAAAACTCTCGAATATATTTCAGATATTTGAAGCCATGACCCTTAGAAACTTTTGAGATTAGATCTCTGTTAGAACTCTGTTCCCTGACAGAGTGATAAAAACTACCTTGGCTCATAAAACTATATAGACACCATCCAATTAAATTGGAACTGGTGGTTTCATCCAGTTCTTACCATTTGTGTTTAATGTGCATGAAAAGTTCTGTAAATGGTCCATTGGCAGGTCTTTTGAGATTAAAAAATATTCTGAAAGAGGTAGGTTAGTCTATTTCCATAAGCACATGGCCTAGCAACAGATGGCTAAACCACTTCCAGTAAAACCTCCTACATTAAAAGAAATTAAACTCCTTTCAAAAAAAGAAATAATTCAAAAGAGCAAAACAATAGGCCAACTTCACCAACCAACCCTGAATGAAAGGACCATCAATCTCTTCAATGCTAACTTCTCTTCAAAGAGTTTCAGTACTCCAGTTTACACCTCCAAATATGTTACTCCCACATGACGTGAAAATGGGGTTAAATGTCGAGAACTAACCTTTAAAACTTACGCATGATGTGACCTTGATGCGCAAATGCAAATGAGTGTGTCTGTCGGAATGCAACTGTACCTGAATGAGGCATTTCCAACCGGATGACGTCACAGCTGCGACCTCTGGATGTTACGTAATAGGAACCTGCTGTGATGAGCAATACTGCGTTCCTCCTTGTAATTCTCCTCCAACAAGAAGTTCCTTTCTGCTAAATATAGAAAGGCTTAACACTGCAAAAAACCCATCACTCCCGTTAAGAGATGTGAACATTATCAAGCTAAGGGAGTGGCGAGGACTTCTGTGGTGATGGTCTTGTTGTAACCTCCCTCCATTTAAACACAATTAATCAAAGATAATTACAAAAAAAATGAAAGGGGCACATCTGTCAAGAATGAACAACATCTCTAGGGTAATTAAACTGGTACTGGGAGGGGTGGACATGTGGTTTGCCGAGTACTGCCAAAACAAGATTATGCCCTACACTGCTTAAGCATTCATTTATCCTTTGCTGATGTGATTAAGTGTCAAACGGCTGGATGTGTGCAGGGTCTCCAGCTGAGGCAGGAATGAATGAAGTGACCTTGGGCGATGACGCTGAGCAAGCATCATCAGATGCTCGTGCTGCAGCTCGGGATGCTGAGGCATCACTGCAAGCCGATCTATCGCAGTGGGAGGAGGCGCTTACATAATTTTCACACGAGAGACAGAAGGGGGCAAGACGGGGGAACTGGAGGTCTGAAGGGGCTACAGATAACATGACAACATTACTCAACAATGACAACAGACTATGGAATAGATAACTGGTGGATGTGCAAATGTACTGCCTATTTATTGAAAAGAAAAAAAAAAAAAAACTTGAGGCAATTCGAATGTAAGTAAGACATACAGTTGCATTCAAGTGCAATCTTGTATCTCCTACCTACTAAGTATTTTTATGGCTGAAATTACAACTCTTTACAGTTTAATCATTTTAATAGCATTTAGACTAAATATACCATCTAGAATTGTGTTTTTAAGTGAGATCACAAATTAAAATGGGTTTAGTAGAGGTTTTCTAGAAACTTGGTACAAGAACTTGGTACAAGCTAGCTTTCAAGAACTTGGTACACATAAGCTTATCAGCGTTCAAAAAACAAAAACACTACTTCTTAAACTTACTAGACAACAGAAATATGGTTACCAATACATTATTTATAATTTGAACATAATCAAAATTTCCACTTTCCAAATTAAGCCGTTACTTTATAGCACATGAATTATTCCTCACAATGATAATTTTATTCTTAAGGAAACCTTAAAGATCATGAACTCAGACCTTAGCTTTTGAAAGTCTGGCCTTCTTACCCCAAGACATGATCGTCCCAGGAGATTGGCCCAAAGCTAGAGAAGAATGCAGACAGTAAGGAACCGCTGGCTGACACAGACCAATTAAAGCACATCAGATTAAATAGACGCCCCAGTCAGATGACTTAGCAGATAACGGCATACTCCAAAACCAGACAGTGGTGGAATATTTTGAAACTACTTACACTCCCATAACAAATCACTTCCATGCAAAATCCTACACCACCTTTGAGGAAGTGCTAAATGGAAAACTACAGTAACTCAAAACTGTTTACACGATCCCAAACAGGATGTGATTAAGGATTTTGGGAGTTGGGCTTCGCCTAAAATTTAGCAACGCTATATTTGATACAGCTTGAACTTTGCAAGGATGCATTTTCCATTCATCCAAGTCCTGGCGTGGTCACATACAACAATTTCCGTCAACACACAGCCAACTTATCAGTACGGTTATTGCAACTTGAGTATAGCTTTGGTTATGTACAAGCTGCTATCTAAACATCAGACACTACAGAGGCTAAAGGTTTTTTTTTTGTTTTTGTGGAAAGCAGGTCTAAAACCAACATCCCTGAGGACACTTACGACTGGCAATGTAAACTTGAAAGACTAAACAACAACACCTGACGGCAGCGTTATAAAACAAAACAGTGAGTTAGTCCCGTCCTCTGTTGTGCCGGCTTTAAGATGTACTACAGGTAAGCGGCATCCGTTAGAGCGTGAACTCTTGGGATTGCATCTTGGCAGATCTGCAGTGGCGCCCCAAACTGTTTCTCCTCACAATTTCTGACTCCCTCTCCTGTTTCCAGTTGCTGGACCGCACACAGTCGGGGCTTTTGAAACAGCATCTCTCGAGCCATCCACGTGAAGAGCATGCATTGGTCTGTTAGCATTCACTAACTTTTGAACAGCCCACTTGCTTAACTTTCCAATTCAAGGTAACTAACACTGGAGAGGGCAAAGTCTGCCCTTAGCAGTAGGGAAAAAGCAAGCTGGGAACACAGTGTCCCAACCAACATTGGACTGCAACCCCCACAAACTACAAAAAAACTCATGAGCTGCATTGATTTTGAACTCTTTCTCTTGCCGAAAGTTCTAGGTGTCATCTTAGGACTGATAGCCCAGCATAACCGCAACCTTGAAAAACCCTGGAACTTTAGTGATTTGTTATATATAGCAACACCGCAGTAAAATAAAACTACAACCATATGTAAAGGAAAAAATGAAAAAGCATCTCTCGAGCCATCCACGTGAAGAGCATGCATTGGTCTGTTAGCATTCACTAACTTTTGAACAGCCCACTTGCTTAACTTTCCAATTCAAGGTAACTAACACTGGAGAGGGCAAAGTCTGCCCTTAGCAGTAGGGAAAAAGCAAGCTGGGAACACAGTGTCCCAACCAACATTGGACTGCAACCCCCACAAACTACAAAAAAAAATCATGAGCTGCATTGATTTTGAACTCTTTCTCTTGCCGAAAGTTCTAGGTGTCATCTTAGGACTGATCGCCCAGCATAACCTGGCAAAGCTTCAAGAACATCCTCAACTCCAAGCCAAGGCACTTCTGCGAACAAATATGCGGAAGAGGAGGATAAAACATCCCAAAACTGGTACCTGTAAAAGAAGCAGTCACAACACACTAGAACCCCCATGCAGCTTGTGAAGTCAGCAATCAGATAGTCCCGTCCTCTGTTGTGCCGGCTTTAAGATGTACTACAGGTAAGCGGCATCCGTTAGAGCGTGATCTTGGGATTGCATCTTGGCAGATCTGCAGTGGCGCCCCAAACTGTTTCTCCTCACAATTTCTGACTCCCTCTTCTGTTTCCAGTTGCTGGACCGCACACAGTCGGGGCTTTGTTAGGTGGCGATTTCCCTTGGCGCGGTGCAGACAGAACAACACTTCAGTCAGCAAACAAACACAAGCGTCCGCAGCAGGCGAGCACAACGCGTACAGTCGCTCAGCACTTGTGTGTTCCTCTCTGCTGATACCCTCAGTTTCCCCCTCCCATCTTGGCGCTCTCTCTCTCTCTTATTCTACCGCTGTCTCTCTCTTCCTTTCCTCCCTGTCTCACTCTCCCGTTGGCTCTGACTTTGAGGCGGGAGCGCTGGGTTGGCAAATAGATTTGCTGCAAACCGATGACGGCCCACTGCAGGAATATTCTGAGCCAGGAAATTTTTAAGGGCCCAAACAGCCCCTGCAAATGGTGCCTTTAGGGAAATTTTCTTCCCATGAATGCTTTCTAGACTCTTAAAGAAAAATGTCAATAAAAACACATTCGCCATGGGTCAGTACCTGGAGATAAGTGACCAATTTGAGGGGAAAAAACAACTCTAGAGACAAAGCTATTAAAAAAATAAATAGATAATTTTCTGGCATAAGGAGTTACAGGGAAACAACAGAAGAATTACGTAATCACTTATTGGGTCAATATCACCATAGAGCGCCTTTCAACCCTCACAATACTCAAAAATGCTATGATGTCCCTTTCCTAAACAGGGTTATTAAAAAAATAATATAACAATAATATAATTACATCCTCAATCACATTGATATTCCCCCCCATTTATTTTAGTTATTAGCAATATTAACTACAAATGAATGCTATGTCCACCCTGTTATTTTATGTCCACTCTATCGATTCTATGTGGCTGAGAGGGTGGATATTTTGGAACGACGACAGGGTGGACATTTTGAGCTTCAGTTAGCATATTAGCTTCCAATAAACTGTGACTAGCTAAATATTTAGTCTGGTTGTTGAAGAGAATTTGGTATATTTAAACTTACATATTTTGAAAATACTGTATTCCAATCACTTCTGGCATATTGTATGCCGACAGGGTGGACATGGTAAGCTTTGGTAAAGCAAGTAAGCAAACTCATACGAAGAAAATTTGTCAATTGAAAAGTCACCAACTTACTCACCTCAGCCGTTAAAATTCCCGCCACTGAAGAGACAAAAAAAAAAACTGTTGTCCTGATGTCACTAAAGTGGATGGCCTTTTCTTAAAGGGGCGGATTCCCCAATACAACAGGGTGGACAACCATTCAAGGGACATGGACAAACTCTTCTTTTTTATTAAATTAAAATGTCGTTTTTATTACCAAATGATCAATACACTCAAATTGAGTAATCTCTTGTTTAACAGAATATTCATATATATTTTTTAAATTTTATGATTTGACAATATTCTACTATCATTCAGATTTAATGAGCAGTGCATGGGACATAGCAAAATAGCATCCTCTTACACAAAACTAAAAAAATATTCTAGAAAATGTATCTAAAGAGCCAAGTAATGCTTTTGTTAGGAATATAAAAACTTAGCCTAATATAACACACCCTTTCATAGTCATGTTTATGTTAAGTTATCATGGCAAATGAGTTATTAATGTACAGGACACCAAAAGGCAACCTTCAGTGATATTGACCCTATTAATATAAAACAAATCAAAGAAAGTAGTTTCTGCTCCTCTAGCATATAATAATATTTTACTCTAAGCTTAATCCCAAACATTTCCCCTGTCTCTCATTGTTCAGTCCCAAACTCAAAGCATCGGTTGAGGTTGGCAGAGAGCCACATCCTGATTGGCTAGCATGTACGGTCTTGCTTTGTTTTTCCATTTGCAGAGCCTAGACTTGTCACAAAGACAGGGTTATTTCTCAGGAGAACTAATGATTAGTTCACCCCAAAAAATTACATTTTTACATACATATTCCAAGCCACGTGTGCTGCTTTTTCTTCATGTGAGAAAAATTCGGAAGAATCTTCATGCAGCACTTTTCCATACGCAAGTTAGAGATAGGAACAATGTCAGTCAAGCTCCAAACAGGCCAAACATCACAATAAAAACAAATCTCATTTCGTTCTTGCAAAAGTGCAAGCAAACAAACCACATTAGTTCTCATGCATCAACCAAGCACTTTTGATCTTCTGTTAAGTATATTAACGCCATAGGTTCTTGCGTGCATCATTAAATGACATCAAATGGCAACATATCTGACTTTAAAGTTAGAATGGAGGGCAAAATTGTCAAATTACTTACATGTTTTATAAAACCTTTAGAAGACTTATATAGCACAAGTCATACTGACTACTCGTATGGCACTTTTTATGTCAGAGATGGAGTATATGAACTGTCACTGCATGGAAAACAGTTTTTGAAAATATTTTTTTAAACCAGTGCTCAACTAAAATAATAACAACAAACATTTGAAAAGACATGAAGGTTACTAGAAAAATTACCATATATATATATA